>NC_090754.1:46925449-46957949 GCF_036898095.1 Palaemon carinicauda
ATGGCTGCTGAGCAAGGAGAGTGACAGTGTCCAAGCACCCTCTCCACCCAAGCTAGGATGAGAGAGGGCCAGCAATGGCTGCTGAGGCAAGGGAGAGTGACAGTGTCCAAGCTCCCTCTCCACCCAAGCTAGGATGAGAGAGGGCCAGGCAATGGCTGCTGAGCAAGGAGAGTGACAGTGTCCAAGCTCCCTCTCCACCCAAGCTAGGATGAGAGAGGGCCAGGCAATGGCTGCTGAGCAAGGGAGAGTGACAGTGTCCAAGCCCCCTCTCCACCCAAGCTAGGATGAGAGAGGGCCAGGCAATGGCTGCTGAGCAAGGGAGAGTGACAGTGTCCAAGCCCCCTCTCCACCCAAGCTAGGATGAGAGAGGGCCAGGCAATGGCCTGCTGAGCAAGGGAGAGTGACAGTGTCCAAGCCCCCTCTCCACCCAAGCTAGGATGAGAGAGGGCCAGGCAATGGCCGCTGAGCAAGGGAGAGTGACAGTGTCCAAGCCCCCTCTCCACCCAAGCTAGGATGAGAGAGGGCCAGGCAATGGCCGCTGAGCAAGGGAGAGTGACAGTGTCCAAGCCCCCTCTCCACCCAAGCTAGGATGAGGAGGGCCAGGCAATGGCCGCTGAGCAAGGGAGAGTGACAGTGTCCAAGCCCCCTCTCCACCCAAGCTAGGATGAGGGAGGGCCAGGCAATGGCCGCTGAGCAAGGGAGAGTGACAGTGTCCAAGCCCCCTCTCCACCCAAGCTAGGATGAGGGAGGGCCAGGCAATGGCCGCTGAGCAAGGGAGAGTGACAGTGTCCAAGCCCCCTCTCCACCCAAGCTAGGATGAGGAGGGCCAGGCAATGGCCGCTGAGCAAGGGAGAGTGGACAGTGTCCAAGCCCCCTCTCCACCCAAGCTAGGATGAGGGAGGGCCAGGCAATGGCCGCTGAGCAAGGGAGAGTGACAGTGTCCAAGCCCCCTCTCCACCCAAGCTAGGATGAGGGAGGGCCAGGCAATGGCCGCTGAGCAAGGGAGAGTGACAGTGTCCAAGCCCCCTCTCCACCCAAGCTAGGATGAGGGAGGGCCAGGCAATGGCCGCTGAGCAAGGGAGAGTGACAGTGTCCAAGCCCCCTCTCCACCCAAGCTAGGATGAGGGAGGGCCAGGCAATGGCCGCTGAGCAAGGGAGAGTGACAGTGTCCAAGCCCCCTCTCCACCCAAGCTAGGATGAGGGAGGGCCAGGCAATGGCCGCTGAGCAAGGGAGAGTGACAGTGTCCAAGCCCCCTCTCCACCCAAGCTAGGATGAGGGAGGGCCAGGCAATGGCCGCTGAGCAAGGGAGAGTGACAGTGTCCAAGCCCCCTCTCCACCCAAGCTAGGATGAGGGAGGGCCAGGCAATGGCCGCTGAGCAAGGGAGAGTGACAGTGTCCAAGCCCCCTCTCCACCCAAGCTAGGATGAGGGAGGGCCAGGCAATGGCCGCTGAGCAAGGGAGAGTGACAGTGTCCAAGCCCCCTCTCCACCCAAGCTAGGATGAGGGAGGGCCAGGCAATGGCCGCTGAGCAAGGGAGAGTGACAGTGTCCAAGCCCCCTCTCCCACCCAAGCTAGGATGAGGGAGGGCCAGGCAATGGCCGCTGAGCAAGGGAGAGTGACAGTGTCCAAGCCCCCTCTCCACCCAAGCTAGGATGAGGGAGGGCCAGGCAATGGCCGCTGAGCAAGGGAGAGTGACAGTGTCCAAGCCCCCTCTCCACCCAAGCTAGGATGAGGGAGGGCCAGGCAATGGCCGCTGAGCAAGGGAGAGTGACAGTGTCCAAGCCCCCTCTCCACCCAAGCTAGGATGAGGGAGGGCCAGGCAATGGCCGCTGAGCAAGGGAGAGTGACAGTGTCCAAGCCCCCTCTCCACCCAAGCTAGGATGAGGGAGGGCCAGGCAATGGCCGCTGAGCAAGGGAGAGTGACAGTGTCCAAGCCCCCTCTCCACCCAAGCTAGGATGAGGGGAGGGCCAGGCAATGGCCGCTGAGCAAGGGACAGTGACAGTGTCCAAGCCCCTCTCCACCCAAGCTAGGATGAGGGAGGGCCAGGCAATGGCCGCTGAGCAAGGGGACAGTGACAGTGTCCAAGCCCCCTCTCCACCCAAGCTAGGATGAGGGAGGGCCAGGCAATGGCCGCTGAGCAAGGGACAGTGACAGTGTCCAAGCCCCCTCTCCACCCAAGCTAGGATGAGGGAGGGCCAGGCAATGGCCGCTGAGCAAGGGACAGTGACAGTGTCCAAGCCCCCTCTCCACCCAAGCTAGGATGAGGGAGGGCCAGGCAATGGCCGCTGAGCAAGGGACAGTGGACAGTGTCCAAGCCCCCTCTCCACCCCAAGCTAGGATGAGGGAGGGCCAGGCAATGGCCGCTGAGCAAGGTGGACAGTGACAGTGTCCAAGCCCCCTCTCCACCCAAGCTAGGATGAGGAGGGCCAGGCAATGGCCGCTGAGCAAGGGACAGTGACAGTGTCCAAGCCCCCTCTCCACCCAAGCTAGGATGAGGGAGGGCCAGGCAATGGCCGCTGAGCAAGGGACAGTGACAGTGTCCAAGCCCCCTCTCCACCCAAGCTAGGATGAGGGAGGGCCAGGCAATGGCCGCTGAGCAAGGGACAGTGACAGTGTCCAAGCCCCCTCTCCACCCAAGCTAGGATGAGGGAGGGCCAGGCAATGGCCGCGGAGCAAGGGACAGTGACAGTGTCCAAGCCCCCTCTCCACCCAAGCTAGGATGAGGGAGGGCCAGGCAATGGCCGCGGAGCAAGGGACAGTGACAGTGTCCAAGCCCCCTCTCCACCCAAGCTAGGATGAGGGAGGGCCAGGCAATGGCCGCGGAGCAAGGGACAGTGACAGTGTCCAAGCCCCCTCTCCACCCAAGCTAGGATGAGGAGGGCCAGGCAATGGCCGCGGAGCAAGGGACAGTGACAGTGTCCAAGCCCCCTCTCCACCCAAGCTAGGATGAGGGAGGGCCAGGCAATGGCCGCGGAGCAAGGGACAGTGACAGTGTCCAAGCCCCCTCTCCACCCAAGCTAGGATGAGGGAGGGGCCAGGCAATGGCCGCTGAGCAAGGGAGAGTGACAGTGTCCAAGCCCCCTCTCCACCCAAGCTAGGATGAGAGAGGGCCAGGCAATGGCCGCTAATCAAGGGCCAGTGTCCAACCTCCTTCTCCACCCAAGCTAAGATCAGGGAGGGCCAGGCAATGGCTGCTGAGCAAGGGACAGTGACAGTATCCAAGCCCCCTCTCCACTCAAGCTAGGATCAGGGAGGGCCAGGCAATGGCTGCTGAGCAAGGGACAGTGACAGTATCCAAGCCCCTCTCCACTCAAGCTAGGATCAGGGAGGGCCAGGCAATGGCCGCTGAGCAAGGGAGAGTGACAGTGTCCAAGCCCCCTCTCCACCTAGTAAGCTAGGATCAGGGAGGGCCAGGCAATGGCTGCTGAGCAAGGGACAGTGACAGTGTCCAAGCCCCATCTCCACTCAAGCTAGGATCAGGGAGGGCCAGGCAATGGCCGCTGAGCAAGGGAGAGTGACAGTGTCCAAGCCCCCTCTCCACCCAAGCTAGGATGAGGGAGGGCCAGGCAATGGCCGCTGAGCAAGGGAGAGAGTGACAGTGTCCAAGCCCCCTCTCCACCCAAGCTAGGATGAGAGAGGCCAGGCAATGGCTGCTAATCAAGGGCCAGTGTCCAACCTCCTTCTCCACCCAAGCTAAGATCAGGGAGGGCCAGGCAATGGCTGCTGAGCAAGGGACAGTGACAGTATCCAAGCCCCCTCTCCACTCAAGCTAGGATCAGGGAGGGCCAGGCAATGGCTGCTGAGCAAGGGACAGTGACAGTATCCAAGCCCCCTCTCCACTCAAGCTAGGATCAGGGAGGGCCAGGCAATGGCTGCTGAGCAAGGGAGAGTGACAGTGTCCAAGCCCCCTCTCCACCTAGTAAGCTAGGATCAGGGAGGGCCAGGCAATGGCTGCTGAGCAAGGGACAGTGACAGTGTCCAAGCCCCCTCTCCACTCAAGCTAGGATCAGGGAGGGCCAGGCAATGGCCGCTGAGCAAGGGAGAGTGACAGTGTCCAAGCCCCCTCTCCACCTAGTAAGCTAGGATCAGGGAGGGCCAGGCAATGGCTGCTGAGCAAGGGACAGTGACAGTATCCAAGCCCCCTCTCCACTCAAGCTAGGATCAGGGAGGGCCAGGCATTGGCTGCTGAGCAAGGGAGAGTGACAGTGTCCAAGCTCCCTCTCCACTCAAGCTAGGATGAGAGAGGGCCAGGCAATGGCTGCTAATCAAGGGACAGTGTCCAACCTCCTTCTCCACCCAAGCTAAGATCAGGGAGGGCCAGGCAATGGCTGCTGAGCAAGGGACAGTGACAGTGTCCAAGCCCCCTCTCCACTCAAGCTAGGATCAGGGAGGGCCAGGCATTGGCTGCTGAGCAAGGGAGAGTGACAGTGTCCAAGCCCCCTCTCCACCTAGTAAGCTAGGATCAGGGAGGGCCAGGCAATGGCCGCTGAGCAAGGGAGAGTGACAGTGTCCAAGCCCCCTCTCCACCTAGTAAGCTAGGATCAGGGAGGGCCAGGCAATGGCTGCTGAGCAAGGGACAGTGACAGTATCCAAGCCCCCTCTCCACTCAAGCTAGGATCAGGGAGGGCCAGGCATTGGCTGCTGAGCAAGGGAGAGTGACAGTGTCCAAGCTCCTCTCCACTCAAGCTAGGATGAGAGAGGGCCAGGCAATGGCTGCTAATCAAGGGACAGTGTCCAACCTCCTTCTCCACCCAAGCTAAGATCAGGGAGGGCCAGGCAATGGCTGCTGAGCAAGGGACAGTGTCCAACCTCCTTCTCCACCCAAGCTAAGATCAGGGAGGGCCAGGCAATGGCTGCTAATCAAGGGACAGTGTCCAACCTCCTTCTCCACCCAAGCTAAGATCAGGGAGGGCCAGGCAATGGCTGCTAATCAAGGGACAGTGTCCAAGCTCCTCTCCACCCAAGCTAGGATGAGAGAGGGCCAGGCAATGGCTGCTAATCAAGGGACAGTGTCCAACTCCTTCTCCACCCAAGCTAGGATGAGGGAGGGCCAGGCAATGGCTGCTAATCAAGGGACAGTGTCCAACCTCCTTCTCCACCAAGCTAAGATCAGGGAGGGCCAGGCAATGGCTGCTGAGCAAGGGACAGTGACAGTGTCCAAGCTCCCTCTCCACCCAAGCTAGGATGAGGGAGGGCCAGGCAATGGCTGCTAATCAAGGGACAGTGTCCAACCTCCTTCTCCACCCAAGCTAAGATCAGGGAGGGCCAGGCAATGGCTGCTGAGCAAGGGACAGTGTCCAACCTCCTTCTCCACCCAAGCTAAGATCAGGGAGGGCCAGGCAATGGCTGCTGAGCAAGGGACAGTGTCCAACCTCCTTCTCCACCCAAGCTAAGATCAGGGAGGGCCAGGCAATGGCTGCTGAGCAAGGGACAGTGACAGTGTCCAAGCTCCCTCTCCACCCAAGCTAGGATGAGGGAGGGCCAGGCAATGGCTGCTAATCAAGGGACAGTGTCCAACCTCCTTCTCCACCCAAGCTAAGATCAGGGAGGGCAGGCAATGGCTGCTGAGCAAGGGACAGTGTCCAACCTCCTTCTCCACCCAAGCTAAGATCAGGGAGGGCCAGGCAATGGCTGCTGAGCAAGGGACAGTGACAGTGTCCAAGCTCCCTCTCCACCCAAGCTAGGATGAGAGAGGGCCAGGCAATGGCTGCTGAGCAAGGGACAGTGACAGTGTCCAAGCTCCCTCTCCACCAAGCTAGGATGAGGGAGGGCCAGGCAATGGCTGCTAATCAAGGGACAGTGTCCAACCTCCTTCTCCACCCAAGCTAAGATCAGGGAGGGCCAGGCAATGGCTGCTGAGCAAGGGACAGTGACAGTGTCCAAGCTCCCTCTCCACCCAAGCTAGGATGAGGGAGGGCCAGGCAATGGCTGCTAATCAAGGGACAGTGTCCAACCTCCTTCTCCACCCAAGCTAAGATCAGGGAGGGCCAGGCAATGGCTGCTGAGCAAGGGACAGTGACAGTGTCCAAGCTCCCTCTCCACCCAAGCTAGGATGAGGGAGGGCCAGGCAATGGCTGCTAATCAAGGGGACAGTGTCCAACCTCCTTCTCCACCCAAGCTAAGATCAGGGAGGGCCAGGCAATGGCTGCTGAGCAAGGGACAGTGACAGTGTCCAAGCTCCCTCTCCACCCAAGCTAGGATGAGGGAGGGCCAGGCAATGGCTGCTAATCAAGGGACAGTGTCCAACCTCCTTCTCCACCCAAGCTAAGATCAGGGAGGGCCAGGCAATGGCTGCTGAGCAAGGGACAGTGTCCAACCTCCTTCTCCACCCAAGCTAAGATCAGGGAGGGCCAGGCAATGGCTGCTGAGCAAGGGAGAGTGACAGTGTCCAAGCTCCCTCTCCACCCAAGCTAGGATGAGAGAGGGCCAGGCAATGGCTGCTGAGCAAGGGACAGTGTCCAACCTCCTTCTCCACCCAAGCTAAGATCAGGGAGGGCCAGGCAATGGCTGCTGAGCAAGGGACAGTGACAGTGTCCAAGCTCCCTCTCCACTCAAGCTAGGATGAGAAAGGGCCAGGCAATGGCTGCTAATCAAGGGACAGTGTCCAACCTCCTTCTCCACCCAAGCTAAGATCAGGGAGGGCCAGGCAATGGCTGCTGAGCAAGGGACAGTGTCCAACCTCCTTCTCCACCCAAGCTAAGATCAGGGAGGGCCAGGCAATGGCTGCTGAGCAAGGGACAGTGACAGTGTCCAAGCTCCCTCTCCACTCAAGCTAGGATGAGAAAGGGCCAGGCAATGGCTGCTAATCAAGGGACAGTGTCCAACCTCCTTCTCCACCCAAGCTAAGATCAGGGAGGGCCAGGCAATGGCTGCTGAGCAAGGGACAGTGTCCAACCTCCTTCTCCACCCAAGCTAAGATCAGGGAGGGCCAGGCAATGGCTGCTGAGCAAGGGACAGTGACAGTGTCCAAGCTCCCTCTCCACTCAAGCTAGGATGAGAAAGGGCCAGGCAATGGCTGCTAATCAAGGGACAGTGTCCAACCTCCTTCTCCACCCAAGCTAAGATCAGGGAGGGCCAGGCAATGGCTGCTGAGCAAGGGACAGTGTCCAACCTCCTTCTCCACCCAAGCTAAGATCAGGGAGGGCCAGGCAATGGCTGCTGAGCAAGGGACAGTGACAGTGTCCAAGCTCCCTCTCCACCCAAGCTAGGATGAGGGAGGGCCAGGCAATGGCTGCTAATCAAGGGACAGTGTCCAACCTCCTTCTCCACCCAAGCTAAGATCAGGGAGGGCCAGGCAATGGCTGCTGAGCAAGGGACAGTGTCCAACCTCCTTCTCCACCCAAGCTAAGATCAGGGAGGGCCAGGCAATGGCTGCTGAGCAAGGGAGAGTGACAGTGTCCAAGCTCCCTCTCCACCCAAGCTAGGATGAGAGAGGGCCAGGCAATGGCTGCTGAGCAAGGGACAGTGTCCAACCTCCTTCTCCACCCAAGCTAAGATCAGGGAGGGCCAGGCAATGGCTGCTGAGCAAGGGACAGTGACAGTGTCCAAGCTCCCTCTCCACTCAAGCTAGGATGAGAAAGGGCCAGGCAATGGCTGCTAATCAAGGGACAGTGTCCAACCTCCTTCTCCACCCAAGCTAAGATCAGGGAGGGCCAGGCAATGGCTGCTGAGCAAGGGACAGTGTCCAACCTCCTTCTCCACCCAAGCTAAGATCAGGGAGGGCCAGGCAATGGCTGCTGAGCAAGGGAGAGTGACAGTGTCCAAGCTCCCTCTCCACCCAAGCTAGGATGAGAGAGGGCCAGGCAATGGCTGCTGAGCAAGGGACAGTGTCCAACCTCCTTCTCCACCCAAGCTAAGATCAGGAAGGGCCAGGCAATGGCTGCTGAGCAAGGGACAGTGACAGTGTCCAAGCTCCCTCTCCACTCAAGCTAGGATGAGAAAGGGCCAGGCAATGGCTGCTAATCAAGGGACAGTGTCCAACCTCCTTCTCCACCCAAGCTAAGATCAGGGAGGGCCAGGCAATGGCTGCTGAGCAAGGGACAGTGTCCAACCTCTTCTCCACCCAAGCTAAGATCAGGGAGGGCCAGGCAATGGCTGCTGAGCAAGGGAGAGTGACAGTGTCCAAGCTCCCTCTCCACCCAAGCTAGGATGAGAGAGGGCCAGGCAATGGCTGCTAATCAAGGGACAGTGTCCAACCTCCTTCTCCACCCAAGCTAAGATCAGGGAGGGCCAGGCAATGGCTGCTGAGCAAGGGACAGTGACAGTGTCCAAGCTCCCTCTCCACCCAAGCTAGGATGAGAGAGGGCCAGGCAATGGCTGCTAATCAAGGGACAGTGTCCAACCTCCTTCTCCACCCAAGCTAAGATCAGGGAGGGCCAGGCAATGGCTGCTGAGCAAGGGACAGTGACAGTGTCCAAGCTCCCTCTCCACTCAAGCTAGGATGAGAAAGGGCCAGGCAATGGCTGCTAATCAAGGGACAGTGTCCAACCTCCTTCTCCACCCAAGCTAAGATCAGGGAGGGCCAGGCAATGGCTGCTGAGCAAGGGACAGTGACAGTGTCCAAGCTCCCTCTCCACCCAAGCTAGGATGAGAGAGGGCCAGGCAATGGCTGCTGAGCAAGGGACAGTGTCCAACCTCCTTCTCCACCCAAGCTAAGATCAGGGAGGGCCAGGCAATGGCTGCTGAGCAAGGGACAGTGTCCAACCTCCTTCTCCACCCAAGCTAAGATCAGGGAGGGCCAGGCAATGGCTGCTAATCAAGGGACAGTGTCCAACCTCCTTCTCCACCCAAGCTAAGATCAGGGAGGGCCAGGCAATGGCTGCTGAGCAAGGGACAGTGTCCAACCTCCTTCTCCACCCAAGCTAAGATCAGGGAGGGCCAGGCAATGGCTGCTGAGCAAGGGAGAGTGACAGTGTCCAAGCTCCCTCTCCACCCAAGCTAGGATGAGAGAGGGCCAGGCAATGGCTGCTGAGCAAGGACAGTGTCCAACCTCCTTCTCCACCCAAGCTAAGATCAGGGAGGGCCAGGCAATGGCTGCTGAGCAAGGGACAGTGACAGTGTCCAAGCTCCCTCTCCACTCAAGCTAGGATGAGAAAGGGCCAGGCAATGGCTGCTAATCAAGGGACAGTGTCCAACCTCCTTCTCCACCCAAGCTAAGATCAGGGAGGGCCAGGCAATGGCTGCTGAGCAAGGGACAGTGTCCAACCTCCTTCTCCACCCAAGCTAAGATCAGGGAGGGCCAGGCAATGGCTGCTGAGCAAGGGAGAGTGACAGTGTCCAAGCTCCCTCTCCACCCAAGCTAGGATGAGAGAGGGCCAGGCAATGGCTGCTGAGCAAGGGACAGTGTCCAACCTCCTTCTCCACCCAAGCTAAGATCAGGGAGGGCCAGGCAATGGCTGCTGAGCAAGGGACAGTGACAGTGTCCAAGCTCCCTCTCCACTCAAGCTAGGATGAGAAAGGGCCAGGCAATGCTGCTAATCAAGGGACAGTGTCCAACCTCCTTCTCCACCCAAGCTAAGATCAGGGAGGGCCAGGCAATGGCTGCTGAGCAAGGGACAGTGTCCAACCTCCTTCTCCACCCAAGCTAAGATCAGGGAGGGCCAGGCAATGGCTGCTGAGCAAGGGAGAGTGACAGTGTCCAAGCTCCCTCTCCACCCAAGCTAGGATGAGAGAGGGCCAGGCAATGGCTGCTGAGCAAGGGACAGTGTCCAACCTCCTTCTCCACCCAAGCTAAGATCAGGGAGGGCCAGGGCAATGGCTGCTGAGCAAGGGACAGTGACAGTGTCCAAGCTCCCTCTCCACTCAAGCTAGGATGAGAAAGGGCCAGGCAATGGCTGCTAATCAAGGGACAGTGTCCAACCTCCTTCTCCACCAAGCTAAGATCAGGGAGGGCCAGGCAATGGCTGCTGAGCAAGGGACAGTGTCCAACCTCCTTCTCCACCCAAGCTAAGATCAGGGAGGGCCAGGCAATGGCTGACTGAGCAAGGGACAGTGACAGTGTCCAAGCTCCCTCTCCACCCAAGCTAGGATGAGAGAGGGCCAGGCAATGGCTGCTGAGCAAGGGACAGTGTCCAACCTCCTTCTCCACCCAAGCTAAGATCAGGGAGGGCCAGGCAAATGCTGCTGAGCAAGGGACAGTGACAGTGTCCAAGCTCCCTCTCCACTCAAGCTAGGATGAGAAAAGGGCCAGGCTATGGCTGCTAATCAAGGGACAGTGTCCAACCTCCTTCTCCACCCAAGCTAGATCAGGGAGGGCAGGCAATGGCTGCTGAGGCAAGGGACAGTGACAGTGTCCAAGCTCCCTCTCCACCCAAGCTAGGATGAGAGAGGGCCAGGCAATGGCTGCTAATCAAGGGACAGTGTCCAACCGGTCCTTCTCCACCCAAGCTAAGATCAGGGAGGGCCAGGCAATGGCTGCTGAGCAAGGGACAGTGACAGTGTCCAAGCCCCCTCTCCACTCAAGCTAGGATCAGGGAGGGCCAGGCAATGGCTGCTGAGCAAGGGACAGTGACAGTGTCCAAGCCCCCTCTCCACTCAAGCTAGGATCAGGGAGGGCCAGGCAATGGCTGCTGAGCAAGGGACAGTGACAGTGTCCAAGCCCCCTCTCCACTCAAGCTAGGATCAGGGAGGGCCAGGCAATGGCTGCTGAGCAAGGGACAGTGACAGTGTCCAAGCCCCCTCTCCACTCAAGCTAGGATCAGGGAGGGCCAGGCATTGGCTGCTGAGCAAGGGACAGTGACAGTGTCCAAGCCCCCTCTCCACTCAAGCTAGGATCAGGGAGGGCCAGGCATTGGCTGCTGAGCAAGGGACAGTGACAGTGTCCAAGCCCCCTCTCCACTCAAGCTAGGATCAGGGAGGGCCAGGCATTGGCTGCTGAGCAAGGGACAGTGACAGTGTCCAAGCCCCCTCTCCACTCAAGCTAGGATCAGGGAGGGCCAGGCATTGGCTGCTGAGCAAGGGACAGTGACAGTGTCCAAGCCCCCTCTCCACTCAAGCTAGGATCAGGGAGGGCCAGGCATTGGCTGCTGAGCAAGGGACAGTGACAGTGTCCAAGTCCCCCTCTCCACTCAAGCTAGGATCAGGGAGGGCCAGGCAATGGCTGCTGAGCAAGGGACAGTGACAGTGTCCAAGCCCCCTCTCCACTCAAGCTAGGATCAGGGAGGGCCAGGCAATGGCTGCTGAGCAAGGGACAGTGACAGTGTCCAAGCCCCCTCTCCACTCAAGCTAGGATCAGGGAGGGCCAGGCAATGGCTGCTGAGCAAGGGACAGTGACAGTGTCCAAGCCCCCTCTCCACTCAAGCTAGGATCAGGGAGGGCCAGGCATTGGCTGCTGAGCAAGGGACAGTGACAGTGTCCAAGCCCCCTCTCCACTCAAGCTAGGATCAGGGAGGGCCAGGCAATGGCTGCTGAGCAAGGGACAGTGACAGTGTCCAAGCCCCCTCTCCACTCAAGCTAGGATCAGGGAGGGCCAGGCAATGGCTGCTGAGCAAGGGACAGTGACAGTGTCCAAGCCCCCTCTCCACTCAAGCTAGGATCAGGGAGGGCCAGGCAATGGCTGCTGAGCAAGGGACAGTGACAGTGTCCAAGCCCCCTCTCCACTCAAGCTAGGATCAGGGAGGGCCAGGCATTGGCTGCTGAGCAAGGGACAGTGACAGTGTCCAAGCCCCCTCTCCACTCAAGCTAGGATCAGGGAGGGCCAGGCAATGGCTGCTGAGCAAGGGACAGTGACAGTGTCCAAGCCCCCTCTCCACTCAAGCTAGGATCAGGGAGGGCCAGGCATTGGCTGCTGAGCAAGGGACAGTGACAGTGTCCAAGCCCCCTCTCCACTCAAGCTAGGATCAGGGAGGGCCAGGCAATGGCTGCTGAGCAAGGGACAGTGACAGTGTCCAAGCCCCCTCTCCACTCAAGCTAGGATCAGGGAGGGCCAGGCATTGGCTGCTGAGCAAGGGACAGTGACAGTGTCCAAGCCCCCTCTCCACTCAAGCTAGGATCAGGGAGGGCCAGGCATTGGCTGCTGAGCAAGGGACAGTGACAGTGTCCAAGCCCCCTCTCCACCCAAGCTAGGATCAGGGAGGGCCAGGCAATGGCTGCTGAGCAAGGGACAGTGACAGTGTCCAAGCCCCCTCTCCACCCAAGCTAGGATCAGGGAGGGCCAGGCAATGGCTGCTGAGCAAGGGACAGTGACAGTGTCCAAGCCCCCTCTCCACCCAAGCTAGGATCAGGGAGGGCCAGGCAATGGCTGCTGAGCAAGGGACAGTGACAGTGTCCAAGCCCCCTCTCCACCCAAGCTAGGATCAGGGAGGGCCAGGCATTGGCTGCTGAGCAAGGGACAGTGACAGTGTCCAAGCCCCCTCTCCACCCAAGCTAGGATCAGGGAGGGCCAGGCATTGGCTGCTGAGCAAGGGGCAGTGACAGTATCCAAGCCCCCTCTCCACCCAAGCTAAGATCAGGGAGGGCCAGGCAATGGCTGCTGAGCAAGGGGCAGTGACAGTATCCAAGCCCCCTCTCCACTCAAGCTAGGATCAGGGAGGGCCAGGCATTGGCTGCTGAGCAAGGGAGAGTGACAGTGTCCAAGCTCCCTCTCCACTCAAGCTAGGATCAGGGAGGGCCAGGCATTGGCTGCTGAGCAAGGGACAGTGACAGTGTCCAAGCCCCCTCTCCACTCAAGCTAGGATGAGAAAGGGCCAGGCAATGGCTGCTAATCAAGGGACAGTGTCCAACCTCCTTCTCCACCCAAGCTAAGATCAGGGAGGGCCAGGCAATGGCTGCTGAGCAAGGGACAGTGACAGTATCCAAGCCCCCTCTCCACTCAAGCTAGGATCAGGGAGGGCCAGGCATTGGCTGCTGAGCAAGGGAGAGTGACAGTGTCCAAGCTCCCTCTCCACTCAAGCTAGGATCAGGGAGGGCCAGGCATTGGCTGCTGAGCAAGGGACAGTGACAGTGTCCAAGCCCCCTCTCCACTCAAGCTAGGATCAGGGAGGGCCAGGCAATGGCCGCTGAGCAAGGGAGAGTGACAGTGTCCAAGCCCCCTCTCCACCTAGTAAGCTAGGATCAGGGAGGGCCAGGCAATGGCTGCTGAGCAAGGGACAGTGACAGTGTCCAAGCCCCCTCTCCACTCAAGCTAGGATCAGGGAGGGCCAGGCAATGGCTGCTGAGCAAGGGACAGTGACAGTGTCCAAGCCCCCTCTCCACTCAAGCTAGGATCAGGGAGGGCCAGGCAATGGCCGCTGAGCAAGGGAGAGTGACAGTGTCCAAGCCCCCTCTCCACCTAGTAAGCTAGGATCAGGGAGGGCCAGGCAATGGCTGCTGAGCAAGGGACAGTGACAGTGTCCAAGCCCCCTCTCCACTCAAGCTAGGATCAGGGAGAGCCAGGCAATGGCCGCTGAGCAAGGGAGAGTGACAGTGTCCAAGCCCCCTCTCCACCTAGTAAGCTAGGATCAGGGAGAGCCAGGCAATGGCTGCTGAGCAAGGGACAGTGACAGTGTCCAAGCCCCCTCTCCACTCAAGCTAGGATCAGGGAGGGCCAGGCAATGGCTGCTGAGCAAGGGAGAGTGACAGTGTCCAAGCTCCCTCTCCACTCAAGCTAGGATGAGAGAGGGCCAGGCAATGGCTGCTAATCAAGGGACAGTGTCCAACCTCCTTCTCCACCCAAGCTAAGATCAGGGAGGGCCAGGCAATGGCTGCTGAGCAAGGGACAGTGACAGTGTCCAAGCCCCCTCTCCACTCAAGCTAGGATCAGGGAGGGCCAGGCAATGGCTGCTGAGCAAGGGACAGTGACAGTGTCCAAGCCCCCTCTCCACTCAAGCTAGGATCAGGGAGGGCCAGGCAATGGCTGCTGAGCAAGGGAGAGTGACAGTGTCCAAGCTCCCTCTCCACCCAAGCTAGGATGAGAGAGGGCCAGGCAATGGCTGCTGAGCAAGGGACAGTGACAGTATCCAAGCTCCCTCTCCACCCAAGCTAGGATGAGGGAGGGCCAGGCAATGGCTGCTGAGCAAGGGACAGTGACAGTATCCAAGCCCCCTCTCCACTCAAGCTAGGATCAGGGAGGGCCAGGCAATGGCTGCTGAGCAAGGGAGAGTGACAGTGTCCAAGCTCCCTCTCCACTCAAGCTAGGATCAGTGAGGGCCAGGCAATGGCTGCTAATCAAGGGACAGTGTCCAACCTCCTTCTCCACCCAAGCTAAGATCAGGGAGGGCCAGGCAATGGCTGCTGAGCAAGGGACAGTGACAGTATCCAAGCCCCTCTCCACTCAAGCTAGGATCAGGGAGGGCCAGGCAATGGCTGCTGAGCAAGGGAGAGTGACAGTGTCCAAGCTCCCTCTCCACCCAAGCTAGGATCAGTGAGGGCCAGGCAATGGCTGCTGAGCAAGGGAGAGTGACAGTGTCCAAGCTCCCTCTCCACTCAAGCTAGGATCAGGGAGGGCCAGGCAATGGCTGCTGAGCAAGGGAGAGTGACAGTGTCCAAGCTCCCTCTCCACTCAAGCTAGGATCAGTGAGGGCCAGGCAATGGCTGCTGAGCAAGGGACAGTGACAGTATCCAAGCCCCCTCTCCACTCAAGCTAGGATCAGGGAGGGCCAGGCAATGGCTGCTGAGCAAGGGAGAGTGACAGTGTCCAAGCTCCCTCTCCACCCAAGCTAGGATGAGAGAGGGCCAGGCAATGGCTGCTGAGCAAGGGACAGTGACAGTATCCAAGCCCCCTCTCCACTCAAGCTAGGATCAGGGAGGGCCAGGCAATGGCTGCTGAGCAAGGGAGAGTGACAGTGTCCAAGCTCCCTCTCCACCCAAGCTAGGATGAGAGAGGGCCAGGCAATGGCTGCTGAGCAAGGGACAGTGTCCAACCTCCTTCTCCACCCAAGCTAAGATCAGGGAGGGCCAGGCAATGGCTGCTGAGCAAGGGACAGTGACAGTATCCAAGCCCCCTCTCCACTCAAGCTAGGATCAGGGAGGGCCAGGCAATGGCCGCTGAGCAAGGGAGAGTGACAGTGTCCAAGCCCCTTCTCCACCTAGTAAGCTAGGATCAGGGAGGGCCAGGCAATGGCTGCTGAGCAAGGGAGAGTGACAGTGTCCAAGCCCCCTCTCCACTCAAGCTAGGATCAGGGAGGGCCAGGCAATGGCTGCTGAGCAAGGGACAGTGACAGTGTCCAAGCCCCCTCTCCACTCAAGCTAGGATCAGGGAGGGCCAGGCAATGGCTGCTGAGCAAGGGACAGTGACAGTGTCCAAGCTCCCTCTCCACTCAAGCTAGGATCAGGGAGGGCCAGGCAATGGCTGCTGAGCAAGGGACAGTGACAGTGTCCAAGCTCCCTCTCCACTCAAGCTAGGATCAGGGAGGGCCAGGCAATGGCTGCTGAGCAAGGGAGAGTGACAGTGTCCAAGCTCCCTCTCCACTCAAGCTAGGATCAGGGAGGGCCAGGCAATGGCTGCTGAGCAAGGGAGAGTGACAGTGTCCAAGCCCCCTCTCCACTCAAGCTAGGATCAGGGAGGGCCAGGCAATGGCTGCTGAGCAAGGGAGAGTGACAGTGTCCAAGCTCCCTCTCCACTCAAGCTAGGATCAGGGAGGGCCAGGCAATGGCTGCTGAGCAAGGGAGAGTGACAGTGTCCAAGCTCCCTCTCCACTCAAGCTAGGATCAGGGAGGGCCAGGCAATGGCTGCTGAGCAAGGGAGAGTGACAGTGTCCAAGCCCCCTCTCCACTCAAGCTAGGATCAGGGAGGGCCAGGCAATGGCTGCTGAGCAAGGGACAGTGACAGTGTCCAAGCCCCCTCTCCACTCAAGCTAGGATCAGGGAGGGCCAGGCAATGGCTGCTGAGCAAGGGAGAGTGACAGTGTCCAAGCCCCCTCTCCACTCAAGCTAGGATCAGGGAGGGCCAGGCAATGGCTGCTGAGCAAGGGACAGTGACAGTGTCCAAGCCCCCTCTCCACTCAAGCTAGGATCAGGGAGGGCCAGGCAATGGCTGCTGAGCAAGGGAGAGTGACAGTGTCCAAGCCCCCTCTCCACTCAAGCTAGGATCAGGGAGGGCCAGGCAATGGCTGCTGAGCAAGGGAGAGTGACAGTGTCCAAGCTCCCTCTCCACTCAAGCTAGGATCAGGGAGGGCCAGGCAATGGCTGCTGAGCAAGGGAGAGTGACAGTGTCCAAGCCCCCTCTCCACTCAAGCTAGGATCAGGGAGGGCCAGGCAATGGCTGCTGAGCAAGGGACAGTGACAGTGTCCAAGCCCCCTCTCCACTCAAGCTAGGATCAGGGAGGGCCAGGCAATGGCTGCTGAGCAAGGGACAGTGACAGTGTCCAAGCCCCCTCTCCACTCAAGCTAGGATCAGGGAGGGCCAGGCAATGGCTGCTGAGCAAGGGAGAGTGACAGTGTCCAAGCCCCCTCTCCACTCAAGCTAGGATCAGGGAGGGCCAGGCAATGGCTGCTGAGCAAGGGAGAGTGACAGTGTCCAAGCTCCCTCTCCACTCAAGCTAGGATCAGGGAGGGCCAGGCAATGGCTGCTGAGCAAGGGAGAGTGACAGTGTCCAAGCTCCCTCTCCACTCAAGCTAGGATCAGGGAGGGCCAGGCAATGGCTGCTGAGCAAGGGAGAGTGACAGTGTCCAAGCCCCCTCTCCACTCAAGCTAGGATCAGGGAGGGCCAGGCAATGGCTGCTGAGCAAGGGACAGTGACAGTGTCCAAGCCCCCTCTCCACTCAAGCTAGGATCAGGGAGGGCCAGGCAATGGCTGCTGAGCAAGGGAGAGTGACAGTGTCCAAGCTCCCTCTCCACTCAAGCTAGGATCAGGGAGGGCCAGGCAATGGCTGCTGAGCAAGGGAGAGTGACAGTGTCCAAGCTCCCTCTCCACTCAAGCTAGGATCAGGGAGGGCCAGGCAATGGCTGCTGAGCAAGGGACAGTGACAGTATCCAAGCCCCCTCTCCACTCAAGCTAGGATCAGGGAGGGCCAGGCAATGGCTGCTGAGCAAGGGAGAGTGACAGTATCCAAGCTCCCTCTCCACCCAAGCTAGGATGAGAGAGGGCCAGGCAATGGCTGCTAATCAAGGGACAGTGTCCAACCTCCTTCTCCACCCAAGCTAAGATCAGGGAGGGCCAGGCAATGGCTGCTGAGCAAGGGAGAGTGACAGTATCCAAGCCCCCTCTCCACTCAAGCTAGGATCAGGGAGGGCCAGGCAATGGCTGCTGAGCAAGGGAGAGTGACAGTATCCAAGCTCCCTCTCCACCGAAGCTAGGATGAGAGAGGGCCAGGCAATGGCTGCTAATCAAGGGACAGTGTCCAACCTCCTTCTCCACCCAAGCTAAGATCAGGGAGGGCCAGGCAATGGCTGCTGAGCAAGGGAGAGTGACAGTATCCAAGCCCCCTCTCCACTCAAGCTAGGATCAGGGAGGGCCAGGCAATGGCTGCTGAGCAAGGGAGAGTGACAGTATCCAAGCTCCCTCTCCACCCAAGCTAGGATCAGGGAGGGCCAGGCAATGGCCGCTGAGCAAGGGAGAGTGACAGTGTCCAACCTCCTTCTCCACCCAAGCTAAGATCAGGGAGGGCCAGGCAATGGCTGCTGAGCAAGGGAGAGTGACAGTATCCAAGCCCCCTCTCCACTCAAGCTAGGATCAGGGAGGGCCAGGCAATGGCTGCTGAGCAAGGGAGAGTGACAGTATCCAAGCCCCCTCTCCACTCAAGCTAGGATCAGGGAGGGCCAGGCAATGGCCGCTGAGCAAGGGAGAGTGACAGTGTCCAACCTCCTTCTCCACCCAAGCTAAGATCAGGGAGGGCCAGGCAATGGCTGCTGAGCAAGGGAGAGTGACAGTATCCAAGCCCCCTCTCCACTCAAGCTAGGATCAGGGAGGGCCAGGCAATGGCTGCTGAGCAAGGGAGAGTGACAGTATCCAAGCTCCCTCTCCACCCAAGCTAGGATGAGAGAGGGCCAGGCAATGGCTGCTAATCAAGGGACAGTGTCCAACCTCCTTCTCCACCCAAGCTAAGATCAGGGAGGGCCAGGCAATGGCTGCTGAGCAAGGGAGAGTGACAGTATCCAAGCTCCCTCTCCACCCAAGCTAGGATGAGAGAGGGCCAGGCAATGGCTGCTAATCAAGGGACAGTGTCCAACCTCCTTCTCCACCCAAGCTAAGATCAGGGAGGGCCAGGCAATGGCTGCTGAGCAAGGGAGAGTGACAGTATCCAAGCCCCCTCTCCACTCAAGCTAGGATCAGGGAGGGCCAGGCAATGGCTGCTGAGCAAGGGAGAGTGACAGTATCCAAGCTCCCTCTCCACCCAAGCTAGGATGAGAGAGGGCCAGGCAATGGCTGCTAATCAAGGGACAGTGTCCAACCTCCTTCTCCACCCAAGCTAAGATCAGGGAGGGCCAGGCAATGGCTGCTGAGCAAGGGAGAGTGACAGTATCCAAGCCCCCTCTCCACTCAAGCTAGGATCAGGGAGGGCCAGGCAATGGCTGCTGAGCAAGGGAGAGTGACAGTATCCAAGCTCCCTCTCCACCCAAGCTAGGATGAGAGAGGGCCAGGCAATGGCTGCTAATCAAGGGACAGTGTCCAACCTCCTTCTCCACCCAAGCTAAGATCAGGGAGGGCCAGGCAATGGCTGCTGAGCAAGGGAGAGTGACAGTATCCAAGCTCCCTCTCCACCCAAGCTAGGATGAGAGAGGGCCAGGCAATGGCTGCTAATCAAGGGACAGTGTCCAACCTCCTTCTCCACCCAAGCTAAGATCAGGGAGGGCCAGGCAATGGCTGCTGAGCAAGGGAGAGTGACAGTATCCAAGCCCCCATTCCACTCAAGCTAGGATCAGGGAGGGCCAGGCAATGGCTGCTGAGCAAGGGAGAGTGACAGTATCCAAGCCCCCTCTCCACTCAAGCTAGGATCAGGGAGGGCCAGGCAATGGCTGCTGAGCAAGGGAGAGTGACAGTATCCAAGCTCCCTCTCCACCCAAGCTAGGATGAGAGAGGGCCAGGCAATGGCTGCTAATCAAGGGACAGTGTCCAACCTCCTTCTCCACCCAAGCTAAGATCAGGGAGGGCCAGGCAATGGCTGCTGAGCAAGGGAGAGTGACAGTATCCAAGCCCCCTCTCCACTCAAGCTAGGATCAGGGAGGGCCAGGCAATGGCTGCTGAGCAAGGGAGAGTGACAGTATCCAAGCTCCCTCTCCACCCAAGCTAGGATGAGAGAGGGCCAGGCAATGGCTGCTAATCAAGGGACAGTGTCCAACCTCCTTCTCCACCCAAGCTAAGATCAGGGAGGGCCAGGCAATGGCTGCTGAGCAAGGGAGAGTGACAGTATCCAAGCCCCCTCTCCACTCAAGCTAGGATCAGGGAGGGCCAGGCAATGGCTGCTGAGCAAGGGAGAGTGACAGTGTCCAAGCCCCCTCTCCACCCAAGCTAGGATGAGAGAGGGCCAGGCAATGGCTGCTGAGCAAGGGAGAGTGACAGTGTCCAAGCCCCCTCTCCACCCAAGCTAGGATGAGAGAGGGCCAGGCAATGGCTGCTGAGCAAGGGACAGTGACAGTGTCCAAGCCCCCTCTCCACCCAAGCTAGGATGAGAGAGGGCCAGGCAATGGCTGCTGAGCAAGGGAGAGTGACAGTGTCCAAGCTCCCTCTCCACCCAAGCTAGGATGAGAGAGGGCCAGGCAATGGCTGCTGAGCAAGGGAGAGTGACAGTGTCCAAGCCCCCTCTCCACCCAAGCTAGGATGAGAGAGGGCCAGGCAATGGCTGCTGAGCAAGGGACAGTGACAGTGTCCAAGCCCCCTCTCCACCCAAGCTAGGATGAGAGAGGGCCAGGCAATGGCTGCTGAGCAAGGGAGAGTGACAGTGTCCAAGCTCCCTCTCCACCCAAGCTAGGATGAGAGAGGGCCAGGCAATGGCTGCTGAGCAAGGGAGAGTGACAGTGTCCAAGCCCCCTCTCCACCCAAGCTAGGATGAGAGAGGGCCAGGCAATGGCTGCTGAGCAAGGGACAGTGACAGTGTCCAAGCCCCCTCTCCACCCAAGCTAGGATGAGAGAGGGCCAGGCAATGGCTGCTGAGCAAGGGAGAGTGACAGTGTCCAAGCCCCCTCTCCACCCAAGCTAGGATGAGAGAGGGCCAGGCAATGGCTGCTGAGCAAGGGAGAGTGACAGTGTCCAAGCCCCCTCTCCACCCAAGCTAGGATGAGAGAGGGCCAGGCAATGGCTGCTGAGCAAGGGACAGTGACAGTGTCCAAGCCCCCTCTCCACCCAAGCTAGGATGAGAGAGGGCCAGGCAATGGCTGCTGAGCAAGGGAGAGTGACAGTGTCCAAGCTCCCTCTCCACCCAAGCTAGGATGAGAGAGGGCCAGGCAATGGCTGCTGAGCAAGGGAGAGTGACAGTGTCCAAGCCCCCTCTCCACCCAAGCTAGGATGAGAGAGGGCCAGGCAATGGCTGCTGAGCAAGGGAGAGTGACAGTGTCCAAGCCCCCTCTCCACCCAAGCTAGGATGAGAGAGGGCCAGGCAATGGCTGCTGAGCAAGGGACAGTGACAGTGTCCAAGCCCCCTCTCCACCCAAGCTAGGATGAGAGAGGGCCAGGCAATGGCTGCTGAGCAAGGGACAGTGACAGTATCCAAGCTCCCTCTCCACCCAAGCTAGGATGAGAGAGGGCCAGGCAATGGCTGCTAATCAAGGGACAGTGTCCAACCTCCTTCTCCACCCAAGCTAAGATCAGGGAGGGCCAGGCAATGGCTGCTGAGCAAGGGAGAGTGACAGTATCCAAGCCCCCTCTCCACTCAAGCTAGGATCAGGGAGGGCCAGGCAATGGCTGCTGAGCAAGGGAGAGTGACAGTATCCAAGCTCCCTCTCCACCCAAGCTAGGATGAGAGAGGGCCAGGCAATGGCTGCTAATCAAGGGACAGTGTCCAACCTCCTTCTCCACCCAAGCTAAGATCAGGGAGGGCCAGGCAATGGCTGCTGAGCAAGGGACAGTGACAGTATCCAAGCCCCCTC
The DNA here is from genome assembly GCF_036898095.1 of Palaemon carinicauda. NCBI lineage: Eukaryota > Metazoa > Arthropoda > Malacostraca > Decapoda > Palaemonidae > Palaemon > Palaemon carinicauda. The sequence goes on from NC_090754.1 coordinate 46,946,390, forward strand.
TCCACTCAAGCTAGGATCAGGGAGGGCCAGGCAATGGCCGCTGAGCAAGGGAGAGTGACAGTGTCCAACCTCCTTCTCCACCCAAGCTAAGATCAGGGAGGGCCAGGCAATGGCTGCTGAGCAAGGGAGAGTGACAGTATCCAAGCTCCCTCTCCACCCAAGCTAGGATGAGAGAGGGCCAGGCAATGGCTGCTAATCAAGGGACAGTGTCCAACCTCCTTCTCCACCCAAGCTAAGATCAGGGAGGGCCAGGCAATGGCTGCTGAGCAAGGGAGAGTGACAGTGTCCAAGCTCCCTCTCCACTCAAGCTAGGATCAGGGAGGGCCAGGCAATGGCTGCTGAGCAAGGGACAGTGACAGTATCCAAGCCCCCTCTCCACTCAAGCTAGGATCAGGGAGGGCCAGGCAATGGCCGCTGAGCAAGGGAGAGTGACAGTGTCCAAGCCCCCTCTCCACCTAGTAAGCTAGGATCAGGGAGGGCCAGGCAATGGCTGCTGAGCAAGGGAGAGTGACAGTGTTCAAGCCCCCTCTCCACCTAGTAAGCTAGGATCAGGGAGGGCCAGGCAATGGCCGCTGAGCAAGGGAGAGTGACAGTGTCCAAGCCCCCTCTCCACCTAGTAAGCTAGGATCAGGGAGGGCCAGGCAATGGCTGCTGAGCAAGGGAGAGTGACAGTGTTCAAGCCCCCTCTCCACCTAGTAAGCTAGGATCAGGGAGGGCCAGGCAATGTCTGCTGAGCAAGGGAGAGTGACAGTGTCCAAGCCCCCTCTCCACCTAGTAAGCTAGGATCAGGGAGGGCCAGGCAATGTCTGCTGAGCAAGGGAGAGTGACAGTGTCCAAGCCCCCTCTCCACCTAGTAAGCTAGGATCAGGGAGGGCCAGGCAATGGCCGCTGAGCAAGGGAGAGTGACAGTGTCCAAGCCCCCTCTCCACCTAGTAAGCTAGGATCAGGGAGGGCCAGGCAATGGCTGCTGAGCAAGGGAGAGTGACAGTGTCCAAGCCCCCTCTCCACCTAGTAAGCTAGGATCAGGGAGGGCCAGGCAATGGCCGCTGAGCAAGGGAGAGTGACAGTGTCCAAGCCCCCTCTCCACCTAGTAAGCTAGGATCAGGGAGGGCCAGGCAATGGCCGCTGAGCAAGGGAGAGTGACAGTGTCCAAGCCCCCTCTCCACCTAGTAAGCTAGGATCAGGGAGGGCCAGGCAATGGCCGCTGAGCAAGGGAGAGTGACAGTGTCCAAGCCCCCTCTCCACCTAGTAAGCTAGGATCAGGGAGGGCCATGCAATGGCTGCTGATGACTCAGCAGATAGACCTTTAGGCTCCGCCAAACCCCTCACTCTTAGCTCAGAAGGATGGTCAGATTGTAGACACTAAAGAAACTATCGAGTTTAAACGGGACTCGAACCCCGGCCCGGTGAGCGCTAGGCAATGACACTGCCAATAGGCTTATATCCAAGTAATGTACAGTTGGACACAGGATTCCATGGTACACCTCACTCTGAAGAAATGCACCCTTTAACACCCTTGCTTCGCGACGAATAACCAAACAGATAGCGTAGAAAAAGATGGCAGAGGTGGCGGTCAGGGCAAAACACAGGATCTCTCAGTGCAACCTCTCTCTCTCTCTCTCTCTCTCTCTCTCTCTCTCTCTCTCTCTCTCTCTCTCTCTAATTGATATGAAACTATTGTAAAACGAGAAATGTTGCTGGCATCATTGAGCACCCAGGTTTCAAAATACACATAAATTGCCAATAACATTGGACAAATGGACATTAAATTATCTATGCTCGTTAAACCCCCTAAGAAACATGAAGAAATCTATTATCTGAAAATATAGGAAAATTGATAACTATCAGTAGCAGAGTCTGACAACCACATATAAGACTATACTAAAAAGTGCGCTTGTGTTACTATAATATTCTTTATGATCAAGAGCCCGTGCTTGCACAAGGCCAGATTGTTTTCAAGGAGAAGGGCAATCCAAACTCAAACCATTGTTCTCTAGTCTTAGGTAGAGCCACAGCCTCGGTGATATGGTCTTCCACTGTCTTGAGTCATATTTCTCGTGCTTGAGGATACACTCGGGCACTCTGTTCTGTCTTATTTCTCTTCCTCTTGTTTTGTTAAAGTTTTTATAGTTTATGTAGGAGATATTTGTTTTAATGTTACTCTTCTTAAAAACTTTATTTTTCCTTGTTTCCTTTCCTCATTGGGCTATTTTCTCTGTTGGAGTTCCAGGGCATTATAGCACCCTGCTTTTCCAACTCTGGTTGTAGCTTAGCAAGTAATAATGATAATAAATGAAATATCGTCAGCTCATAACATGGCATCATTTCTTTCTTTTTTAGTTAATTGTCTATGAACTCTTTCGTGATAGGGAAGCCTCTAACTTTATGAAAGTCAAGTTGTACCCATCATATTTGATAACTTGAGTCTTAGAATCATACAAATTTATAAGGAATATAAGCAAATACCGTTATTAACACAGTGTGAAAAGCTGTTATTCAAGTTACAAATTTTGATGTGTGAATTTTTATCCCCTTATTTTCATATATTAATTTTGTCTTCTATTAATGGAGGCAACAAACCAAACATGGCCATATATATATATATATATATATATATATATATATATATATATATATATATATATATATATATATGTGTGTGTGTGTGTGTGTGTGTATATATATACATATATATATATACATATATTATGTATAACATATATATATATACATATATATATATATATATATATATATATATATATATACAATGAGTGATTATGTGTGTTTATTCTCTCCTCATACCAATTTACTTAAAATTAAAAGACGAAAAATAAAGAATAGAACGAAGAGAAGACATAGATACGGAAACGGGGATGCCCGAGGACATAACGAGAGAATTAGGCTAGAGAGAGAGAGAGAGAGAGAGAGAGAGAGAGAGAGAGAGAGAGAGAGAGAGAGAGAAAAGACGATCATTTGAGGAAAAGCCCGAGTGTTATAGATAAGGAAAAACGACTGACATAGATGGGTGGGAAGCAATTAGGAAAAGACGAATGGAGGAGATACGAGAGAGAGGTGGAAAATATGTTAATGAGGGGGGGGGGGCGGGGGGCGTATTGCCCCGTCCGGCAATATCAGCCACAGGCGCATTGCCTTTTATTTATTGCCGCCATACGTTCGCTTTCGTCGGAAAGTCGATAGACGAACCACGGCCTTCCGCTCTGATTGGTTTTGCTTCGATTGGTTTTTTTATATAACTTTTTTTTTTTTTTGGTTTGGTTTACATTGATGTTAATTGTTTTTTTTTTAGTTTTTTATATAATGTTTTTTTCTGGTTTGGTTTACGTTAATGTTAATTGGGTTTTTTTAGTTTTTTATAGAATGTCTTTTTCTGGTTTGGTTTTCATTGAAGTTAAATGGTTTTTTTTTTTTAGTTTTTTATAGAATGTCTTTTTATGGTTTGGTTTACATTGAAGTTAGTTTTTTTTATAGAATGTCTTTTTCTGATTTGGTTTACATTGAAGTTAATTGTTGTTTTTTATTTTTTTATATAATGTCTTTTTTTGGTTTGGTTTACGTTAATGTTAATTGGGTTTTTTAGTTTTTTATAGGATGTCTTTTTCTGGTTTGGTTTATATTGAAGTTAAATGTGTTTTTTTTTTTTTAGTTTTTTATAGAATGTCTTTTTCTGGTTTGGTTTACGTTAATGTTAAATGGGTTTTTTAGTTTTTTATAGAATGTCTTTTTCTGGTTTGGTTTATATTGATGTTAGATGTTTTTTTTTTTTTAGTTTTTTATTGAATGTCTTTTCCTGGTTTGGTTTACGTTCATGTTAAATGGGTTTTTTAGTTTTTTATAGAATGTCTTTTTCTGGTTTGGTTTATATTGATGTTAGATGTTTTTTTTTTTTTAGTTTTTTATTGAATGTCTTTTCCTGGTTTGGTTTACGTTAATGTTAAATGGGTTTTTTAGTTTTTTATAGAATGTCTTTTTCTGGTTTGGTTTATATTGATGTTAGATGTTTTTTTTTTTTTAGTTTTTTATTGAATGTCTTTTCCTGGTTTGGTTTACGTTAATGTTAAATGGGTTTTTTAGTTTTTTATAGAATGTCTTTTTCTGGTTTGGTTTATATTGATGTTAGATGTTTTTTTTTTTTAGTTTTTTATTGAATGTCTTTTCCTGGTTTGGTTTACGTTAATGTTTATTGGGTTTTTTAGTTTTTTATAGAATGTCTTTTTCTGGTTTGGTTTACATTGAAGCTAAATGTTTTTTTTTTATAGAATGTCTTTTTCTGGTTTGGTTTACGTTAAAATTAATGTTAATTGGGTTTTTTTAGTTTTTTATAGAATGTCTTTTTCTGGTTTGGTTTACATTAAAGCTAAATGTTATTTTTTTATTTTTATTTTTATAGAATGTCTTTTTCTGGTTTGGTTTACGTTAATGTTAATTGGTTTTTTTTTAGTTTTTTATAGAATGTCTTTTTCTGGTTTGGTTTTCATTGAAGTTAAATGTTTTTTTTTAGTTTTTTATAGAATGTCTTTTTCTGGTTTGGTTTTCATTGAAGTTAAATGTTTTTTTTTAGTTTTGTTTTTTATAGAATGTTTTTTTCTGGTTTAGTTTACGTTAAAGTTAATTATTTTTTATTTAATTTATTTTTTAGAATGTCTTTTTTTTGGTTTGGTTTACAGTAAAGTCAATTGTTTTTTATATATCTTTTTAGTTTTTTATATATCTTTTTTTCTGGTTTGGTTTACGTTAGTTATTTTTTTATATAATTTTTTTTTATCTCTGGTGTGGTTTACGTTTAAGTTAAATCTTTTATTGAATACCTTTACTGGTTTAATTTACGGTAGAGGTAATTGTTTTTGTTTTTAGTTTTTTGTAGAATGTTTTTTTTCTGGTTTGGGTTACGTTAAAATATTTTTTTTATTGACGGTATTTTCTTCTGGTTTGGTTTACGTTGAAGTTATTTTTTTTTTTTTTTTTTAGTTTTTTTATAAGATTTCTTTTTCTCGTTTGGATATCGTTAAAGTTATTTTTTTCTTATAGAATGACTTTTTTACCTCCGCCAACGAGGTTAGAAGGGGGTATGTTTTACCCCCTGTTTAAGTGTTTGTTTGTGCGTACGTTTGATTGTGAACAGCTTCCTGGCTACAATTTCAATCGTAATGAAATTAGCAAGGGGCAACTGTTATGTAAAAAGCTGGAAATTATAAAATTTTAGAAGGTCAAGGCCAAAGGTCAAGGTCACTGTCAAGCAAAATGCCCAATTCACGTAATCAGTCACAATTTTGGACATCGTTGTCACAGAGACTTCAAACTTGGTTCATATTTGAGTATAAAAATCCACGTCAATCAATACATGTTAAGGTCAAAGGTCAAGGTCGAGCAAAAGGTTGAGAAATAAGCTGCCGCGGCGGAGGTCTGCGCTCTACTGAGTGCCCCTCTAATATTGGTTTGGTTTACGTTAAGGTTAATTGGGGTTTTTAATCTGGGATTTTCATGAAGTCGGTAAATTTTTTTTTTTTTTTCAAATTGCATGATGGTTTTAAGAATTTCATTTTTCATTTTGATTAACCTTAACTTTTCTATTTTGATTTACGTTAGTTTTTTTTTTTTTTTTTTAATCTGTGATTTTCATGAAGTCGGTATTTTTTTTTTCAAGTAGCATGATTGTTTTACGATTTTTTTTTTTTTTGATTGACTTTAACTTTTTTATTTTGATTTACGTTGAAGTTTGTTGTTTTTTTAATTGGTGATATTCACGAACCCTTAAAAAAAAAAAATTCACGATGGGTCTTAGACTTTTTCTAATTTCATTTACATTAAAATCAATTAAATTGGTGATATTCATGAAATAGATAAAAATTATCTTTTCAAATTACATGAAGATTTTTAGACTTTTAAGTATTTATTTTTTGTTTTTGTATTTTGATTTACGTTAAAGCTAAATTTTATTTTTTATTTTTGATATTCACGAAATCATATTTTTTTTTCAATTTACATTCTGGTTTTTTAGACTTTCTAGAATTCATTTCTTTTGGTTTGATTTACTATGAAGCAAATTATTGGTTTTTGAAGAATATATTTTTTAATTATGATATGTATTAAAATGAAATGGAATTTTGTAGTATTCACGAAATCATTATATATACAGTATATATATATATATATATATATATATATATATATATATATATATATATATATATATATTATATATATATTATATATACATATATATATATATATATATATATATATATATATATATATATACATATATATATATATATATAGATATATATATATATATATATATATATATATATATATATATATTTAAATATATATATATATATATATATATATATATTATATATATATATACTGTATATATACATATACATATATATGTATATATAGATATATATATATTTAAATGTATATATATATATATATATATATATATATATATATATATATATATATATATATATATATATATATCATTTCAGATTGCATGACTGTTTTTAGGCTTTGGAGAATGTATTTCTCTATTTTAATTCACGATCAAGTTTAGTTTAATTTTAATGCATTTCCCTGTTATTATTATTATTATTATTATTATTGTTGTTATTATTATTGTTGTTGTTGTTGTTATTATTATAATGGTTATTTATTATTATTATTATTATTATTATTATTCTTTAACTATATTTTACAAAATTCCTTTCAAAGCATTCAGCTTCAGCTTATATACACGTTGTTTTAAAGTATATGATAATACTCTAGTAATAATAATTACAGACAGAAAAGCTATTCATAAAAGCAGCTTGAGAAAAAAAAAAAAAAAAAAAAAAAAAACTGAACTACTCGGGCTTGCAAACAAGCACACAGACAAACATTGACACAGCCCCCCTCCCCCCACCCCCTTTCCGTCCGTGCAAGCACTGCCATTGGCTTTTGCAAGCGGCCGCACATGCAAACATTGACAAGAGAACTCGGGTGTGGAAGCAAATAAACATGCAAACTGTTAAGCTTTAAAATTAATATCGAAATGATAACTGAGACTTAAGGTGCATTTGAAGGAGATTGTGAACACCAGAGTGAACCAATGTAAAGTCTTAAATTTTCCTTATTGTGCTTGGAAGGTCCGGAAATTATTTGCTTACCTCTGTGTTTCCAGATTTCTTATGATCACCTTTATTGTTATCTATTATTATTATTATTATTATTATTATTATTATTATTATTATTGTTGTTGTTGTTGTTGTTGTTATATTATAATTATTATTGTTGCTGTTATTATTGTTTTTGTTATTATTATGATTGTTATTGTTGGTGTAATTGTTGTTATTGTTATTATTATTGTTTTTATTTTTATTGTTAATATTGTTATTATTATTGTTGTTTGTTGTTTTTGTTATTATTTTTTACTATCCTAATTATTATTATTGTTATTATTGTTATTAATATTAATATTGTTATTATAATTAGTTATTATTATTATTATTATTATTATTATTATCGTTGTTATTATTATTGTTATTATTACTATAATTATTAGTATTACACCCAACACGACAACAATGGAAATGGTTAAATTTAGCAATGAATAATGAATTTAAAAAGGAAATTATATCCTAATTAAGTAAAAATGAAAAGACCAGGTCTATAGTAGAATACCAGAGAGAGAGAGAGAGAGAGAGAGAGAGAGAGAGAGAGAGAGAGAGAGATTCAAGGTTATACTTTGAATATATCTTAGCCCAAAGTACTTGTGATTCATGATGCTTTGTGTCAGACTTTAGAAGGTAAATAAAACCATTTAAGAGTTATGGGTGTTATATAACAAATCCTTCTTGTAAAATAAAAACTGAATAATCGCTTCCAGTTTATTCATTAGCGTTGCAATTTTTAGTGGTTGCATAGAGAAAGCTACAAAAGAGATTTTATAGATTTTCTAAAAAAAATATTGTAAATGGAATAAGAAACAAATTATTAATGGAGTTGTTTTAAAGTGAGATACTACCGCTTGAGAGTTATTGGGTCCTTTGACTGGTCGGATGGTACTACATTGAATCCTTCTCTCTGGGTACGGTTCATTTTCCTTTTCCCTTCACACACACCGAATAGCCTGGCCTATTATTTACATATTCTTCTCTGTCCTCATACACCTGACAACAATTAGATTACCAAATAATCCTTCTTTGCTCAAGGAGTTTACTGCACTGTATTTGTTCAGTGGTTACTTTCCTCTTGGTTAGGGTAGAAGAGACTCTTCAGCTATGGTAAGCAGCTCTTCTAGAAGGACACTCCAAAATCAAACCATTGTTCTCTAGTCTTGAGTAATGCCATAACCTCTGTACCATGGTCTTCCACTGTCTTTTGTTAGTGTTCTCTTGCTTGAGGGTACACTCGGGCACACTATCTTATTTCTCTTCCTCTTATTTTATAATCTATATGTGAAATACTTGTTTTAATTGTTGTTACTGTACTTAAAATATTTTATTTTAGTTGTTAATTACTTCTCTTATTTCCTTGTTTCCTTTCCTCACTGGGCTATTTTCCCTGTTAGAATCCCTGGGCTTATAGCAAGCTGCTTTTCCAACCAGAGTTGTAGTTTCGCTAGTAATAATAATAATAATGATATTGATAATAATAATGATAAGAAGAAGAAGAAAATCTGTCGAGGTATAAACAAAATATGCATTACTGATAGGTGTACGCAATCTGTCAAAAATGACTGTTATATATTTAGATAGATATGCACACAGCCCCCCTTCTCACCAAGGTGTGACTACTCCCTCCCCCCCCCAACTCGTGGGACGGGGAGAGCCATGCGTGACGGGTATATATATATATATATATATATATATATATATATAAATATATATATACACACACACACACACACACGCACGCTGTTTATTGCATAGGGAAGATAAAGAATATTCAATCCAAAGAACTCAAAGAAGAAATCACAACGAGACTTTATTTATTGAACATAAAAGATAGATTAAGAAAAAATAAAGTATCGTTCCCCCGTGTCTATAGAAAACTCGTTATTCATTGGAATAGAAAATGGGATATCACTTCACTGGAGCGGTGATCACATCCACCACTCTGATTCCATATATCATTAAGCAACTCCTCTCTCTCTCTCTCTCTCTCTCTCTCTCTCTCTCTCTCTCTCTCTCTCTCTCTCTCTCTCTCTCTCTCTCTCTCTCTTTAATCACATCCACCACTTTTTCCATACATCATTAAGTCTCTCTCTCTCTCTCTCTCTCTCTCTGTAATCACATCACTTTTCCATACGTCATTAAGCAACTCTCTCTCTCTCTCTCTCTCTAATCACTCTTTCTCTCTCTCTCTCTCTCTCTCTCTCTCTCTCTCTCTCTCTCTCTCTCATCATATCACCACTTTTTCCAAACATCATTAAGTAACTCTCTCTCTCTCTCTCTCTCTCTCTCTCTCTCTCTCTCTCTCTCTCTCTCTCTCTCTCTCTCTCTCTCTCTCGTTTCTTTGGTGCCATGTATTTAATGTTTTATTTACTACTGAGTAATAAAATAGAAAGTGTGGACCAGGAGGAAGATCTCGGCATCATTATTAACAAAGATTTAAAATTCACCAAACAGAATAAAAGCTGAAAAGAAAGCACAGAAACTATAGGTTACGTAAAGAGACAATTCAACTACAGAAACTAAGACACTGTGCTACAGCTGTGCACACCACTATAGTCCATTTCTTTTAGCGATGCATTTTTGCACCGACTTGCAGCGGTGCCCTTTTAGCTCGGAAAAGTTTCCTGGTCGCTGATTGGTTAGACGCAGATTTGCACCGACTCACAGCGGTGCCCTTTTAGCTTGGAAAAGTTTCCTGATCGCTGATTGGTTGGACGAGATAATTCTAACCAATCAGCGATCAGGAAACTTTTCCGAGCTAAAAGGGCACTGCTGCGAGTCGGTGCAAATATGCATCGCTAAAAGAAATGGACTATAGTAAGAATTATCTAGAATACGGAGTCCAATTCTGGGCTCCAAGTATTTAGGATATAGATAGACTGAAAACAGTACGAACTAGGACCACCAAACTAGTTCCAACACTTGGGCAATTTGGATATAAACGGAGGATGGAACGTTTGAACTTAATTGATCTACAAATTCGACGACTTGAGGGACAATTAATAGAGACATTCAAAATTCTAAAAGAATTTTTTTTTTTACTATTACACCTTTTTCACGATTAGCGCAAATCAAACCAAATGTACGGATCATCATCATCATCATCATCATCATCATCTACTCATACGCATATTGACGCAAAGGGCCTCGGTTAGATTTCACCAGTTGTCTCTATCTTGAGCTTTTAAATCAATACTTCTCCATTCATCATCTCCTCCTACGCCTATTGACGCTAAGGGCCTCGGTTAGATTTCACCAGTCTTCTCTATCTTGAGCTTTTAAATCAATACTTCTCCATTCATCATCTTCTACGCATATTGACGCAAAGGGCCTCTGTTAGATTTCGCAAGTCTTCTCAATCTTGAGCTTTTAAATCAATACTTCTCCATTCATCATCTCCTCCTACGCCTATTGACGCAAAGGGCCTCGGTTAGATTTCGCCAGTCGTCTTTATCTCGAGCTTTTAAATCGATACTTCTCCATTCATCATCTCCTCCAACGCCTATTGACGCAAAGGGCCTCGGTTGGATTTCGCCAGTCTTCTCAATCTTGAGCTTTTAAATCAATACTTCTCCATTTATCATCTCCTCCTACGCCTATTGACGCAAAGGGCCTCGGTTAAATTTCGCCAGTCTTCTCAATCTTGAGCTTTTAAATTAATACTTGTCCATTCATCATCTCCTCCTACGCCTATTGACGCAAAGGGCCTCGGTTAGATTTCGCCAGTTGTCTCTACCTTGAGCTTTTAAATTAATACTTCTCCATTCATCATCTCCTCCTACGCCTATTGACGCAAAGGGCCTCGGTTAAATTTCGCCAGTCTTCTCAATCTTGAGCTTTTAAATTAATACTTCTCCATTCATCATCTCCTCCTACGCCTATTGACGCACAGGGCCTCGGTTAGATTTCGCCAGTCTTCTCTATCTTGAGCTTTTAAATCAATACTTCTCCATTCATCATCTCCTCCTACGCCTATTGACGCAAAGGGCCTCGGTTAAATTTTGCCAGTATTCTCAATCTTGAGCTTTTAAATTAATACTTCTCCATTCATCATCTCCTCCTACGCCTATTGACGCAAAGGGCCTCGGTTAGATTTCGCCAGTTGTCTCTACCTTGAGCTTTTAAATTAATACTTGTCCATTCATCATCTCCTCCTACGCCTATTGACGCAAAGGGCCTCGGTTAGATTTCGCCAGTTGTCTCTACCTTGAGCTTTTAAATTAATACTTGTCCATTCATCATCTCCTCCTACGCCTATTGACGCAAAGGGCCTCGGTTAGATTTCGCCAGTTGTCTCTACCTTGAGCTTTTAAATTAATACTTGTCCATTCATCATCTCCTCCTACGCCTATTGACGCAAAGGGCCCCGGTTAGAT
>NC_090754.1:46962949-46968988 GCF_036898095.1 Palaemon carinicauda
GATATTGCTGTGGGAGACGTTACAGTTTTACCTCCTTTACTCCTATATCTCAGTCTCTTCCTCTTCCTTAATCTCCTACTATTTCGTTGTCGTCTTATTTTTACGTATGGTGGAATTTTTTATCTTTTTTTTTTTTTTTTTTTTTTTTTAGTTTATTATCTTTGCTGTTTTGTCAGTATGGTTTCATGTACGAGACTGCTTTAAATACTAATTAATGTTGTTTTTAGTTGAATATATATATATATATATATATATATACATATATATATATGTATATATATATACATATATATATATATATATATATATACTATAGCTACGAAAAGAAAAGTGCAAAGACTTAATTGGAATTAGTACTTTTTGTATACTATAGAAATTTAAAGATTTAAAAAATGAAAAGGTGAAATATTTCATAATTCGTATATCCATATATTATAAAGAGGATAATGGCTGATTATATTTGTTGAACAGGAACTTACGGTCTGTTAAATTTCTTATTCTTGATCTAGATATCAATCTTTGGCACCGTCGTTCAATTAGTTCATTATGCATGTTGCATAAGATTTTTCATAATTCTGACCATCCTTTACATTCAGGTCTTCCCGGACAATTCCCTCCTGTTCGTAATACTAGGCAGGCAGTTAATCTAATAGTCAGGCCCTCTCCATCATGAGGCTCAATACTACACAGTATTCTTGAAGTTTTATTCCAACTGTGCCCAAGTTGTGGGATGATCTTCCTAATCGGGTAGTTGAATCAGTAGAACTTCAAAAATTCACAATTTTACCAAATGTTTTCATGTTTAACAGACATGCGTAAGTCATTTTAGTTTATATATTAACTATCTATTTTAATAATAATGTTTTTTTAAATATTTAATTTTAATTTTTTTCATGACTTTGATATCGTTTACTTATGTCCTTAATTCCTTTCCTCACTGGCCTATTTTCCCTGTTGGAGCCCTTGGGCTTATAGCATCTTGCTTTTCCAACTAGTGTTGTAGCTTGACTAGTAATAATAATAATAATATAATTATATGCATATATAGTATGCATATAGAGAGATGCGCGCGCACACATAAACGATTGATAGGACTTGCACCACTGCAGCAATTATCCGTATCGCTTTCTTCTATAGTCCATTTCTTTTAGCGAGTCATATTTGCACCGACTCGCAGCGGTGCCCTTTTAGCTCGGATAAGTTTCCTGATCGCTGATTGGTTGGACAAGATAATTCTAACCAATCAGCGACCAGGAAACTTTTCCGAGCTGAAAGGGCACCGTTGTGAGTCGGTGCAAATATGACTCGCTAAAAGAAATGGACTATAGAAGGGATTGCATGATTAGAATCCCGCTGGTTATTTAATGTTGGCTCTTGTAGGGTGATGCTTACAGCTTCATATATTATAAGCCTGCTGTAGTTCTTGTGAGCAATCTGGGTTCTATCAATCAATTCTTTCAGGGAGGGTTTCCGGTTGTAGACATCAATATGGTGTTGGTTTATAGCCCCCCTGATTTCTTTGGGCCAGCATACATCCTCGGATTGTCGTGGTATATGTCCAGTGTAGTCTCTTCTGTGAGATATACGCATCTCCAGCATATATATATATATATATATATATAGACGCTAGCCAATGCGGATTTGTGATGGTGGAAGATTTTCATCTGATCGTTCACGGCAAACCAAGCTAGTATGTGTGACACTAACTGTGATCACTAATTACATTATTAATTGTCATAAATTCTTCGTAGTGTCGATCTGAAAGTGCATCAGCTTCAATGCAGCTAACGTCAATACTTTCTGATCTCACAGAGTTAATGCTAGCAACAAGAGTGTCAATTTGATGAAATGCAAAATCCTCAGCTTCAGTATTGCTGTCATCAGCAATAGGAGCTTTGGTGCCTCCTTTCTCCAATGAAGAGTCTTTATATTTGCTCTTACAGTTATCCCCATCCCTACTTGGTACCCTTTAGCTTCAAAATAAACTAAATATTCCTCACCCAATTGAAACATTTCGACAAACTAGTTAAAATAACACAATTTGTTTCTGTGAGTCTTTTCTGTGAGATATACGCATCTCCTCCGGGCATGAAATCTTATAGACCATGTATATACACACTTCCTTTGATCCTCTTTAGATGGTACTGTTCTTCATCACAAAATTTCAGTTAGGTTGGCCTTGCTATATATATTATAAGTTTTAATTGTTGGTAAGGGACTTTCAGGGCAGGGCAACATCTTTGTAGGCAGAACCAAACCTAAAATGGTGATAAATGATAAGGTTATTTTCTTGGCTAGTTTCTGTCGTCGCGATTTGTTGAATTTCGTTAAATTCCTTCCATATAGCCTCTTTTATCATAATATCTGGATTGCCTTAGTTTGTCAGGAGTTGTCGAATTCGGGTTAGTTCGCCGTCTGCGTCTTTACCAGAAAGACATAAGGGAGAGGATAGATCGTAACGTTCAAATTGTGCGAAGGGGATATTGGAATGGAAAGCCTTAGAATACAAAAAAACAAAGAGTGGCGGCAGAATAGAGATGGATGGGAAACTGGATTGAAGATGGTTATGATGTAATGCTTATGGCTCTCTTTTATGAATCAGCTTATTATTATTGTTGTTGTTGTTGTTGTTGTTGTTGTTGTTGTTGTTGTTGTTTTATTATTATTATTATTGTTGTTGTTGTTGTTGTTGTTATTATTATTAGCCAAACTACAACCCTAACTGGATTTTGATACTAACATCTCGGTTATAGAAAGAATCTGCATCATATCTCCATTTTGATAGTAATGTTTTCACGATGTGTCGTGATTGATAACGTTAATTGTAATTGATGGTTGGTCAGTAACGGAAGTTTCCACGCCGGGAACCGCTTCGTGAGAATAGTGCCAGGTGGGAACACAAAGATGTTCTGGTTTACGTAAACAGGTCGATGCAAGGCATAAGAGAGAGAGAGAGAGGAGAGAGAGAGAGAGAGAGAGAGAGAGAAATTTGCAAGTAGGATTTTTTTACATAAGTAAATTATGTTTATAAAGTAAACTTTAATATTTGAGCAACAGAGAGAGAGAGAGAGAGAGAGAGAGAGAGAGAGAGAGAGAGAGAGAAATTTGCAAGTAGGATTTCCTTACATACGTAAATTATGTTTATAAAGTAAACTTTAATATTTGAGCAACAGAGAGAGAGAGAGAGAGAGAGAGAGAGAGAGAGAGAGAGAGAGTCAAATATATATAAAAAAAATGCCTAGCAGAATTTTCTTGGAGAGATAGATTATGTTTTAGAATGATTTTAAAGTCAAATATATAGAAATAGTAGGCAAAATTTTCTTACATTAGTAAAATATGCTTTTAGAGTAATTTTATTATTTGAGCCTGAGAGAGAGAGAGAGAGAGAGAGAGAGAGAGAGAGAGAGACGTTTGATCCTATTATAAAAGAAAATCCTGCTTTCCATGTTTTAATATATTTTACTCTCTCTCTCTCTCTCTCTCTCTCTCTCTCTCTCTCTCTCAGACACAAAGATTAAAATTTACTCTATAAACATCGTCATCATCTGTTACTAGTCCACTGCAAAACAAAGGCCTCTGACATGCCCCTCCAATTACGTCTTTTTATATTCTATCTATATCAGTTTGCACCCGCAAACTTTCTTAGTTCGTCAATCCATCGTCTTCTCTTCTTTCCCCTGCTTCTTTTACAATCTCTAGGGACCCATTCTGTTACTATTAATGTCCATCTATTATCTGTCATTCTCATTACATGTCCTCCCCATATCCATTTCTTTTTCTTGTTAGAATATCCACTACTATAGTTTGCTCTCGTATCCATGTTGCTTTTTTCTGTTTCTTATTGTTATTCTCATTATTATTTTTTCCATAGCTCTTTGAGTTGTAGCTACCTTATGTTCTAAGGCTTTAGTAAGGCTCCAAGTTTCTGATACACAATCTAATAGTGGTAAAACTATCTGATATAATGCTTTTCTTTTAGAGAAAGTGGCATTTTACATTACATAATCTCACTTTGTTTACCAAATGTTCTCCAGCCCATGCTTATCTTTCGTTTAATTTCGGTCTTGTGTCCTGGGGAAACACATACTGTCTGTCCTAGTCACGTATATTCATTAACTATCCCTAGAGATTCGTCCATAACTCTCATTTGTTGTCTGCATTTTCAATGAACATTATCTTAGTTTTACTCATATTCATTTTCAGTCCTACATTTTTTTTTCTATATTTAAACCTTTTATCATCTTTAGTAATTCCTCCCATGATTCACTAAATACAACTACTGAATGTCATCTGAAAATCTCGGTTGTTAAGGTATTCCCCAATAATATTAATTCCTACATTTTCCCAATCTAAATTTAGATTATATATATACACACACACACACACATATATATATATATATATATATACATATATATATTTACATATATATATACATAAATATATATACATATATACATATATATACATGAATATACATATACGCATATATATATATATATATACATGCATACATACATACATATATATACATACATATATATATATATATATATATGTGTGTATATATATATATATATATATAAATATATGTTTGTATATATATACACATATATATCTCCAGTCAAACTCAGCCCTCCCCGTCCCTCGGGTGGGGGAGAGGGAGTAGTCATACCCTGGTGAGATGAGGTGTGTGTGTGTGTGTGTGCGCGCATGTCTATTCAAATATTTAGTAGTAATTTTTCCACTTACTACAGTAATGACATAATCACTTAGAACAAAAAAAGTTATTAAACTAACTGGTTTAGCGTAAATAAAGAAACCTTAGTGAATAAAGATAGTTTGAGTTTGTGTGGAAGTAGTTGAAAGCAATTATATACCAGTGAAAGAAGGTTAGTAATTATATTTGATTAAGAAATAATGATAATAATAATAAAAAAGAAGTAATGTTCATTCGGAGGAAGTGTCAAAAACATGTTTTTTGCTACGGAGTAAATCTGTGTAAAATAGTTTCGCTCTAAGAATATTTCTTTTATTTTAGTTTTTATATTTACCTGTAGACAATTTAGAAGTCTTAAGGTAGAAAAACGTGGTAAAGGGGCTTAAAATTGGAAGGAATTTTTTGCTAAAATGAATGAATTTTAGGAAAAAATAGTAGAGTACAAAGCAAGAATTGTCATAATCACATCCCAAATTAAGTATGCAATTAAAAAATAAATTTTTTAAAAATGGTTTAACGTCAAAATAAGAGAAAATACGAGTATAGACGATGAGATTGATAAAGAATGAATTAAGAAATACGATAATTGCGTAGACAGGGAATTTAATGAAAATTGAATTATTGAAAGACTTGAATTTTGTAGACAGAAATTTTAGACAAGTATAGAGAAGGAAAAAATCATATGGTAACATAAACGATGTATGTAGAGTCGTTAGACACAAGGAAGGAAATAAGAAAATCAGTAAGACAATAAGAGCAAATGAAAAAGAAAATCCCAAGACAATGATGTCAGTAACCTTACATGTAAATTAACTAAGAAAGAGTCAAGACAAAGAATAAAGACACAAGACAACAATTTGTCAGTGATATTACACCAAGTTAGCGAAATGACAGTCAAGAAAACGACCCCCCCCCCAAAAAAAAAGAAAAAAAAAAACTTCGATAAAGAAAAAAAGAATAAAGACACAAGACAGCAATTACCGAAAATAGACCAAGGAAAAGACTGAACCCGTAAAACAGCTTCTATAAAGAAAAAAGGAATAAAGACAAGAAAACAAAATGACAACAATTTGTCAGTGACATTACACTAAGTTAGCGAAGAGACAATCAAGAAAACGACCACAAAAACAGCTTCGATAAAGAAAAAAGAATAAAGACAAAAAATTTGTCAGTGACATTACACGCAAGTTGGTGAAAAGATAGTTAAGAAAAAGAATAAAGACACAAGAAAACAATTTGTCGTATTAGAAAAAGAATAAAGAAACAAGACAACCATTTGTCAGTGACATTAAACCTAAGTTAGCGAAGAGATAGTCAAG
>NC_090754.1:46969488-46992814 GCF_036898095.1 Palaemon carinicauda
ATAGCCCAGTGAGGAAAGGAAACAAGGAAATAAGAGAGGTAATTAACAACTAAAATATAATATTTTAAGAACAGTAACAACCATTAAAATGAGTATTTCACATATAGATTATAAAAAACTTCAACAAAATAAGAGTAAGAGAAATAAGATAGTGTGCCCAAGTGTACCCTCAAGCAAGAGAACACTAACCCAAGACAGTGGAAGACCATGGTACAGAGGTTATGGCATTACTCAAGACTAGAGAACAATGGTTTGATTTTGAAGTGTCCTTCTAGAAGAGCTGCTTACCATAGCTAAAGAGTCTCTTCTTATCTACCCTAACCAAGAGGAAAGTAACCACTGAACAAATACAGTGCAGTAAACTCCTTGAGCAAAGAAGAATTGTTTGGTAATCTAATTGTTGTCAGGTGTATGAGGACAGAGGAGAATATGTAAACAATAGCCAGGCTATTCGGTGTGTGTGTGTGTGTGTGTGTGTGTGTGTAAGCAAAGGGAAAATGAACCGTACCCAGAGAGAAGGATTCAATGTACTACCATCCGACCAGTCAAAGGACCCAATAACTTTCAAGCGGTAGTATCTCACTTTAAAACAACTCTATTACTGATTTGTTTCTCTTATTCCATATACAATATTTTTTAGAAAATCTATAAAATCTCTTTTGTAGCTTCTTCTAAAAAAACAATAAAAATCGCAATGCTAATTAATAAACTTGAAGCGATTTTCAGTTTTTATTTTACACGAAGGATTTGTTATATAACCCACATAACTTCTGGTTTTATTTACCTTCTAAAGTATGACACAAAGCATCATGAATCACGAGTACTTTGGGCTAAGATATATTCAAAGTATAGCCGTCTCTCTCTCTCTCTCTCTCTCTCTCTCTCTCTCTCTCTCTCTCTCTCTCTCTCTCTCTTTGGCAATCTACTATATATCTGGTCTTTTCATTTTTACTTATTTAGGATGTAATTTCCTTTTTAAATTAATTATTCATTGTTAAATTTAACCATTTCCATTGTTGTCGTGTTGGGTGTAATACTACTACTACTACTACTACTACTACTACTACTACTACTACTACTACTACTACTAATAATAATAATAATAATAATAACAATAATAATAACAATAATAATAACAACAAAAACAACAACGATAGTAGTAGTAGTAGTAGTAGTAGTAGTAGTAATAATAATAATAATAATAATAATAATAATAACAACAATAACAACAATAATAATTAAGATAATAAAAGATAATAATAATAATTATAACACAAACAACAACAACAATAATAATAATAACAATTACACCAACAATAACAATAATAATCATAATAATAATAACAAAAACAATGTAGTAGTAATAATAATAATAATAATAATAATAATAATAATAATAATAATAATAATAATAACAATAACAACAATAATAATTAAAATAATAAAAGATAATAATAATAATTATAACACAAACAACAACAACAATAATAATAATAACAATTACACCAACAATAACAATAATAATCATAATAATAATAACAAAAACAATAATAATAACAACAACAACAACAATAATAATTATAATAATAACAAAAACAATAGCTAAAACAACAACAATAATAATAATAATAATGATGATGATAATAATAATAATAATAATAATAATAATAATAAAGGTGATCATAAGAAATCTGGAAACACATAGGAAAGCAAATAATTCCCAGGACTTCCAAGCAGAGTAAAGGAAATTTAGGACTTTACATTGGTTCACTCTGGTGTTCACAATCTCCTTCGAATACACCTTAAGTCTCAGTTATCATTGCAAAACGAATTTTAAAGCTAAATAGTTTGCATGTTTATTTGTTTCCACACCCGAGTTCTCTTGTCAATGTTTGCATGTGCGGCCGCTTGCAAAAGCCAATGGCAGTGCTTGCACGCACGGAAAGGGGGTGAGGGGGGGGGGGGGAGAGGGGCTGTGTCAATGTTTGTCTGTGTGCTTGTTTGCAAGCCCGAGTGGTTCGATTTTTTTTTTTTTGTATTCTCAAGCTGCTTCTATGAAAAGCTTTTCTGTCTGTAATTATTATTACTAAAGTATTGTTATATACTTTAAAACAACGTGTATATAAGCTGAAGCTGAATGCTTTGAAATGAATTTTGCAATGTCTAGTTAAGGAATAATAATAATAATAATAATAATAATAATAATTATAATAATAGTAATAATAATAAACATAGTAATAATTATAATAATAATAATAATAATAATAACTGAGATATGCATTAAAATTAAACTAAACTTAATCGTGAATTAAAAAAGAGAAATATATTCTCCAAAGCCTAAAAACAGTCATGCAATCTGATATATATATATATACATATATATATATATATATATATATATATTTATATTATATATATAAATATATATATATATATATATATATATATATATATATATATATATATATATATATATATATACTGTATATATAATGATTTCGTGAACATTACAAAAATTCTATTTCATTTCAATATATATCATAATTAAAAAAATACATTCTTCAAAAACCAGTAATTTGCTTCAGAGTAAATCAAACCAGAAGAAATGAATTCTAGAAAGTCTAGAAACCAGAATGTAAATTGAAAAAAAAAAAATACGATTTTGTGAATATCAAAAATAAAAAAATAAAACAATAAGCTTTAACGTAAATCAAAATACAAAAATAAAAAATAAATTCTTGGTCTAAAAATCATGTAATTTGAAAAAATAATTTTTATCTATTTCATGAATATCAAATTAGAAAAAGTCTAAAACCCATCGTGCAATCTGATTTTTTTTCTTTTAAAGGTCATGAACATCACCAATTAAAAAAACAACAAACTTTAACGTAAATCGAAATAAAAAATTAAAGTCAATAAAAAAAAAATAATAATAATTTTCAAACCGTCATGCAATTTGAAAAATAATTTTTACTAAGTTCATGATTGATTGATTGATTATTAGGCATTATCTGGCATCGTAACTACTGACTTCATGAATATCAACAATTTAAAAAATCAGTAAAATTTAACGTAAATAAAAAAGAAAACATGCTATTTAAAAAAAAAAAAATACCGAATTCATCAAAATCACAGATTAAAAAACAATACACTAACGCAAATCACAATAGAAAAGTAAAAGTTAATCATAATAAAGTCCCAAAATCGTCACGCAATTTGAAAAAAAAAATGACAGACTTCATGAATATCACAGATTAAACAACAATATACTAACGTAAATCAAAATGGAAAAGTAAAAGTTAATCATAATAAACTCCCGAAATCATCATGCAATTTGAAAAATGATCGACTGACTTCGTGAAAATCACAGATTAAAAAACACACTTTAACTAAAATAAAAAAAAAAAATTGTCAATCAAAATAGTCTCAAAATTATCATGCCATGTCCAAAAAAAAAAAAAAAAAAAAAAAAAGGAGTTCATGAAAATCACAGATTAAACCACCTAATTAACTTTAACGTAAACCGAACTAGAGAAAAACATTCTATAAAAAAAACTAAAAAAAAAAACAACTAACTTCAACGTAAACAACACCAGAAAAAGAATTTCAATGAAAAAAACCCAATTAACTTTAACAGAAACCAAACCAAAAAAAGGACATTCTTTAAATAACTATAAAACCCAATTAACTTTAACGTAAACCAAACCAGAAAAAGACATTCTATAAAAAACCATTAACTTTATTGTAAACCAAAACAGAAAAAAGACATCCAATAAAAAAAAATCATCTAATGTAAACCTAAGCAGAAAAAGACATTTTGTAAAAAAAAGCAACTTTAACAAAAACCAAACCAGAATAAGACATTCTATAAAAAAAACTAAATAAAAAACAATTAACTTTAACGTAAACCAAACCACAAAAAATATATACAAAAAAAAACTAAAAAAAAAATTAACTTCGATGTAAACCAAACCAGAAAAAAGACATTCAATGAAAAAAATTTATTTAAACGTAAACCAAACCAGAAAAAAATATATATAAAAAACTAAAAAAAATAAAACAATTAACTTCGATGTAAACCAAACCAGAAAAAAAGACATTCAATGAAAATAAAGTAACTTTAACGTAAACCAAACCAGAAAAAATATATATAAAAAACTAAAAAAAAATAAAACAATTAACTTCGATGTAAACCAAACCAGAAAAAAGACATTCAATGAAAAAAATTAATTTAAACGTAAACCAAACCAGAAAAAATATATATAAAAAACTAAAAAAATAAAACAATTAACTTCGATGTAAACCAAACCAGAAAAAAGACATTCAATGAAAAAAAGTAATTTTAACGTAAACCAAACCAGAAATAGACATTCTATAAAAAACTAAAAAGAAATAACTTTAACAAAAACCAAACCAGATAAAGACATTCTATAAAAAAAATTAACATCAATGTAAACCAAACCAAAAAAAAAAAAAAAAAAAAGCTATATAAAAAAAACCAATCGAAGCAAAACCAATCAGAGCAGAAGGCCGTGGTTCGTCTATCGACTTTCCGACGAAAGCGAACGTATGGCGGCAATAAATAAAAGGCAATGCGCCTGTGGCTGATATTGCCGGACGGGGCAATACCCCCCCCCCCCCCCGCCCCCCCCCCCTCATTAACATATTTTCCACCTCTCTCTCGTATCTCCTCCATTCGTCTTTTCCTAATTGCTTCCCACCCATCTATGTCAGTCGTTTTTCCTTATCTATAACACTCGGGCTTTTCCTCAAATGATCGTCTCTCTCTCTCTCTCTCTCTCTCTCTCTCTCTCTCTCTCTCTCTCTCTTTAGCCTAATTCTCTCGTTATGTCCTCGGGCATCCCCGTTTCCGTATCTACGTCTTCTCTTCGTTCTATTCTTTATTTTTCGTCTTCTAATTTTTAGTAGATTGGTATGAGGAGAGAATATACACAGACACACATAAATAAACACACACAGTCACTCATTACACACACACACACACACACATATATATACATATATATATATATATATATATATATATATATATATGTGTGTGTATACATACATACATACATACATATATATATAATATATATATATATATATATATATGTATATATATATAATATATATATATATATACACGCACATACACACTCACATATATATATATATATATATATATATATATATATATATATATATATATATATATATATATATATACTGTATATATATGGTCATATTTGGTTTGAAGCCTCCATTAGTAAGGGGATAAAAATTAGTACATCGATATTTGTAACTTGAATAACAGCTTTTCACACACTGTGTTAATAACGGTATTTGCTTATATTCCTTATAAATTTGTGTGATTCTAAGACTCAAGTTATCAAATATGATGGGTACAACTTGATTTTCATAAAGTTAGAGGCTTCCCTATCACGAAAGAGTTCATAGACAATTAACTAAAAAAGAAAGAAATGATACCATGTTATGAGCTGACGATATTTCATTTATCATTATTTATTACTTGCTGAGCTACAAACATAGTTGGAAAAGCAGGATGCTATAAGCCCAAAGGCTCCAACAGAGAAAATAGCCCAGTGAGGAAAGGAAACGAGGAAAAATAAAGTTTTTAAAAAGAGTAACATTAAAATAAATATCTCCTACATAAACTATAAAAACTTTAACAAAACAAGAGGAAGAGAAACAAGATAGAATAGCGTGCCCGAGTGTACCCTCAAGCAAGAGAATTCTAATCCAAGACAGTGGAAGACCATGGTGCAGAGGATCAGGCAATACCCAAGACTAGAGAACAATGGTTTGATTTTGGATTGCCCTTCTCCTTGAAAACAATCTGGCCTTGTGCAAGCACGGGCTCTTGATCATAAAGAATATTATAGTAACACAAGCGCACTTTTTAGTATAGTCTTATATGTGGTTGTCAAACTCTGCTACTGATAGTTGTCAATTTTCCTATATTTTCAGATAATAGATAATTTAAAGTCCATTTGTCCAATGTTATTGGCAATTTATGTATATTATGAAACTTGGGTGCTCAATGATGCCAGCAACATTTCTCGTTTTACAATAGTTTTATATCAATTAGAGAGAGAGAGAGAGAGAGAGAGAGAGAGAGAGAGAGAGAGAGAGAGAGAGAGAGAGAGAGAGAGAGGCTGCACTGAGAGATCCTGTGTTTTGCCCTGACCGCCACCTCTGCCATCTTTTTCTACGCTATCTGTTTGGTTATTCGTCGCGAAGCAAGGGTGTTAAAGGGTGCATTTCTTCAGAGTGAGGTGTACCAAGGATTCATGTGTCCAACTGTACATTTCCTGGATATAAGCGTATTGGAAGTGTCATTGCCTAGCGCTCACCGGGCCGGGGTTCGAGTGCCGCTAAAACTCGATAGTTTCTTTAGTGTATACAATCTGACCATCCTTCTGAGCTAAGAGTGAGGGGTTTGGCGGAGACTAAAGGTCTACCTGTTGAGTCATCAGCAGTTATTGCCTGGCCACCCTAATCCTAGCTTGGGTGGAGAAGGGGCTTGAACACTGTCACTGTCCCTTGCTCCGCAGCCATTCCCTGGCCCTCCCTGATCCTAGCTTGGGTGGAGAGGGGGCTTGGAGACTGTCACTGTCCCTTGCTTGGTTTTAGGGGCCAGTGCCTTGTACCAAGAGCCCCTACCTGGATGTATAAGCCGGGCAATCTGAACGAATGAACAAACATCCCTTGCCTCTGCCATTCATGAGCGGCCTTTAAACATGCGCAACTGAATCAAATCTAGGACTTTGTGCGCTGTTGCCAAATACTAGGGACTATGTGCGCTGTTGCCAAATACTAGGGACTATGTGCGCTGTTGCCAAATACTAGGGACTACGTGCGCTGTTGCCAAATACTAGGGACTATGTGCGGTGTTGCCAAATACTAGGGACTATGTGCGCTGTTGCCAAATACTAGGGACTATGTGCGCTGTTGCCAAATACTAGGGACTATGTGCGCTGTTGCCAAGCCATCTGATAGCAAAGCTACTTTATCCAAGTGTCTATCTTAAAAAAAAAAAAGTAGAAATCTTGAAGAGAAAAAACCGAGCCAAATAATTGATCAAAATCGGATGATCGACCGAAGAAGATTCCTCTCGGGAGACTCCTAAAACCTTCGCCAAAAAACCTGTTGGGGAAAAAAGTTGGGGAAAACTTTCGGGAGATTGTTTGTCTGGATAACATTTCTCAGAGGGAAAGAAAGAAAAAAAAGAAAGGGGAGGGGGAAGAGGAAAAGTCAATGAAGAAAGATGGTGGGAAAAAAATTAAAGACGAACAAGTTATAATATTACTATTATTACTACTACTACTACTACTACTACTACTACTACTACTACTACTACTACTACTAATAACAATAATAATAACAATAATAATAATTATAATAATATCTCCTCTATATAATAAAGAACAAGTGTCTGTCTGTCAAATGGAAAAAGGATTAAGTTAGAGAAGCTGGATACGTAAATAAAAACCTCTTTTTAGAATCGTAAACAGTCAGCCGCCCGTATACCCCTCTAAGCTTTAAAGGCCAAGGATAATAAAGGAAGAAAGGAGAAGTTAGACGTTGTTGTAGAGATAAAGTTAAATAAAGAAATGAGTAGGATAAGAAATCCTAAAAAAGTGTGATAAAAGGATGAGAACAATGAGCAAAACATGATAGAATTATGAAAAGAGGAGAATAAGATGAGGAGGAAGGAGAGTAGAGATATTATCAAGAAAGAAAGTAGATTGATACGAAATATATAAAATACGAAAAGAGAAAAGTAGGGTAGAGGAAATAAGGGAAAAAATAGAAAAGAAGAAAGTAACAAAGATAAAAGTAGCAAAGAAAAAAAGTAGCAGATATAAAAGTAGCAAAGAGAAAAAGTATATAGCAAAGAAAAAAGTAGCAAAGCAATAAAAAGTAGCAAAGAAGAGTAGCAAAGGAAAAGAGTAGCAAAGAGAAAAAGTAGCAAAGCCAAATAGTAGCAAAGAGAAAAAAGTAGCAAAGCAAAATAGTAGCAAAGAAATAAAGTAGCAAAGCAATAAAAAGTAGCAAAGGAAAAGAGAAGCAGAGGAAAAGGTAGCAATGAAAAAGGTAGCAAAGCAATAAAAAGTAGCAAAGGAAAAGAGTAGCAGGGGAAAAGGTAGCAAAGAAAAAAGTAGCAAAGCAATAAAAAGTAGCGAAGGAAAAGAGTAGCAGAGGAAAAGGCAGCAAAGAAAACAGTAGCAAAGCAATAACAAGTAGCAAAGGAAAAGAGTAGCAGAGGAAAGGGCAGCAAAGAAAAAAGTAGCAAAGCAATAAAAAGTAGCAGAGGAAAAGAGTAGCAGAGGAAAAGGTAGCATAGAAAAAGTAGCAAAGCAATAAAAAGTAGCAAAGGAAAAGAGTAGCAGAGGAAAAGGCAGCAAAGAAAACAGTAGCAAAGCAATAAAAAGTAGCAAAGGAAAAGAGTAGCAGAGGAAAAGGTAGCAAAGAAAAAAGTAGCAAAGCAATAAAAAGTAGCGAAGGAAAAGAGTAGCAGAGGAAAAGGCAGCAAAGAAAACAGTAGCAAAGCAATAAAAAGTAGCGAAGGAAAAGAGTAGCAGAGGAAAAGGCAGCAAAGAAAAAAGTAGCAAAGCAATAAAAAGTAGCAAAGGAAAAGAGTAGCAGAGGAAAAGGTAGCAAAGAAAACCGTAGCAAAGCAATAAAAAGTAGCAAAGGAAAAGAGTAGCAGAGTAAAGGGCAGCAAAGAAAAAAGTAGCAAAGCAATAAAAAGTAGCAAAGGAAAAGAGTAGCAGAGGAAAAAGTAGCAAAGAAAACAGTAGCAAAGCAATAAAAAGTAGCAAAGGAAAAGAGTAGCAGAGGAAAGGGCAGCAAAGAAAAAAGTAGCAAAGCAATAAAAAGTAGCAAAGGAAAAGAGTAGCAGAGGAAAAGGTAGCAAAGAAAACAGTAGCAAAGCAATAAAAAGTAGCAATGGAAAAGAGTAGCAGAGGAAAAGGCAGCAAAGAAAACAGTAGCAAAGCAATAAAAAGTAGCAAAGGAAAAGAGTAGCAGAGGAAAGGGCAGCAAAGGAAAAAGTAGCAAAGCAATAAAAAGTAGCAAAGGAAAAGAGTAGCAGAGGAAAAGGTAGCAATTAAAAAGTAGCAAAGCAATAAAAAGTAGCAAAGGAAAAGAGTAGCAGAGGAAAAGGTAGCAAAGAAAAAAGTAGCAAAGGAAGAAACTAGCAAAGCAATAAAAAGTATCAAAGGAAAAGAGTAGCAAAGCAAAAAAGTAGCAAAGCAGAAAAGTAGCAAAGCAAAAAAGTAGCAAAACAATAAAAAGTAGCAAAGGAAAAGAGTAGCAGAGGAAAAGGTAGAAAAGAAAAAAGTACAAAAGGAAGAAAGTAACAAAGGAAAAAAATCGGCAAAGTAATAAAAATTAGCAAAGGAAAAGAGTAGCAGAGTAAAAGGTAGCATAGAAAAAAGTAGCAAAGGAAGAAAGCAACAACGAGAAAAAGTAACAAAGGAAACAAAGTAGCAAAGAAAAATACTATCAAAGTAAAAAAAAAAAAAAAAAAAAAAAAAAAAAAAAAAAAAAAAAAGGTTTGACGATATCTAATACAGTTGCCAGTTTCATAAAGATATTTTTCAATTATCCAATGATACTATTTATTAAAAATTAAAGTGACTCTGTTCTCTTATTTCTTTACATAAACAGAAAAACAAGAAAACATAGGCTCACTACTCAAATGTTTACAATTAATTTCGAGACATTCGCAATATTTCTAATAATTACCCAACCTTACCTGACCTAAGGTATCCTACCCAATCCTAGCCGCCTTCTTCTATTTTCCATGTTGGATCCCCTGGGCTTATAGCATCCTGCTTTTCCAACTAAGGCTGTAGCTTAGCAAGTCATAATAATAATAATAATAATAATAATAATAATAATAATTATAATTATAATAATCATAATAATAATGATAATTATTATTATTATTATTATTATTATTATTATAATAATTATAATAATAATAATAATGATAATAATAATCATTATTATTATTATTATTATAATAATAATAATAATAATAACAATAATAATAATAATAATAATTATAATAATAATAATAATAATAATACTAATAATAATAATAATAATAATAATAATAATAATAATAATAATAATATTAATAATAATAATAATAAGAAACTTAAATAGATAATTATCAGTCCGGAGTTTCAGCGTTTTATTATAATCCAATTAGGCGGTTTAATAAAACTCACGTTAACACTAAATAGAAAAACCAAAGGATGAATATTATAAAATGTAATTCATAAAATATTATTTTTGAAGGACTCTGCTTTAGCTTTGGGATAGACCGTAGTCCCGATCGGCTGCCCTGTCTGACATCGCCTTAGACCCCGTTAGCGCATGTTCATGTGTTGTACTATAGTCAGTTCTTTTTAGTGAGGCAGATTTGCACCGACTCGCACGGGTGCAATTTTAGCTCGTAAAAGTGTCCTGATCGCTGATTGGTTGGACGAGATAAATCTAACCAATCAGATAGCAGGAAACTTTTCCCGAGCTAAAAGGGCACCCCTGCGAGTCAGTGCAAATCTGCCTCATTAAAAAAAATTGAGTATAGTCACCAACGTCATTCCTCCCTGCAACGAGGAGTCCTGGCGCTGTTAGGTCGACAGTTCGGGGCGTTTGAACTCACAACTCTAGCCTACTCTATCCTAACCTATAGTAATTAGCAGTTCTTACTGACAGCCTCTAATACCTTCTAATAAGGTAAAGATTATATATAAATTTTCTTTTCCACCTTTTCCTTCAAACCTTGTGTAAAGATTTAAAATAAAAAAAGATTGCACCATTCACCAATTAGTAACTCTTCTGGGTGGAAGACCCAGGCGTACATGGCTGAGGACTGTGCAGTGTGAATTAGGAGATGATGAATGGAGAAGTAATGAATTAAAAGCTCAATACATACATATATATATATATATATATATATATATATATATATATATATATATATATATACATATATATATATATATATATATATATATATATATATATATATATATATATATATATATAATTTCTGAGTGGGGATACCTTAACATGGTGAAAGGGTTTGTGTACCGCCATGATCAGCAAAGCTGTACTAGTGCAGGCCACCTTTCTGGCCAAACCCCAGATGAGGCCTTTGTCCAGCATTGGACAAGAAATGGCTGCATTTGTCGTTGTTATTGTTGTATATTTACATAAAGCAATTAGAAGTAAAAATATTACTGGCATTCTGTTTCGAAAACAAGAATACCTTAGGGGACTTCGTATTCTAACCCCAAAAATCCATATTTATCCTCATACGAACAATTTATATTTAAATAACTACATAAGATGCATACATATGAACTGCATCTACATACATTTAATACACACGGAAGGGCTTTACCAACGCTTTTACATACACAGTAGTGATTCTAAATCTTATCAGTCAAACATGTAGAGGAGAGAAGATGGAAGTTGTGAAACAATCTCCCCAATTTAATGAAGAGAGAAAAGAGGAGGAAGACGGGGAGGAGAGGAGGAAGAGAGGAGGAGAGGAGAAAAGGAGGAAGAGGAGAGGGAGAGGGAGGAGAGGAGAGGATGAGGAGGAGGAGGAGAGGATGAGGAGGAGGAAGAGTGGGAGGAGGAGGAGGATATCTTAACAAGGTAATAGCTGTACTAGTCAGGGCCATTCATACTTGGTTAGTTTACTGTGAAATCAGACAAAAGTCTCCCACCATCACCAATCAGCAGTTGGCCAGCGTGGGGATGAAAACTGGCCAAACCCCAGACATAAGTTCGGCCTGCAGTGGACTAGAAACGGCTCATTTGTTATTGTTGTGGTTTTATATATATATATATATATATATATATATATATATATATATATATATATATATATATATATATATATATATATATATGTACAAAAGAATTGTTGTGGTTCTATATATATATATATATATATATATATATATATATATATATATATATATATATATATATATATATATATATATATATATATATATATACAGAAGATTTGTCATTGACTTATCTTTCTTCGTGGCTAAATGGTACGGTCACTGTCATGCAAGCATCATTGTTCAAGGTTCGATTCCCGGCCGGTCAGATGCTATTGTCTTCGAGTGATTTCGCCTCGGGACTCTGATCCCGAGGTCGGTAAGAGAATCCAGGCATTAATGTTCTAAAATATATGGCGTATTTGAAATATGAGAAACCACGTTTAAATATGTAAAATTTATCATATATATATATACATATATATATATATGTATATATATACAGTATATATATGTATATATATACATATATATATATATATATATATATATATGTATATATACATATATATATATATATATATATATATATATATATATATATATATATATATGTGTGTGTGTGCGTGTGTTTATATATATATATATATATATATATATATATATATATATATATATATATATATATATATATATATATATATATATGTGTGTGTGTGTGTGTGCATATATATATATATATATATATATATATATATATATATATATACGCAAACACACACACACACACACACACACACATATATATATATATATATATATACAGAGAGAGAGAGAGAGAGAGAGAGAGAGAGAGAGAGAGAGAGAGAGAGAGAGAGAGAGAGAGAGAGAGAGAGAGAGAGAGAGAGACAACAGAAGCGTGAATTCCATTACTTCTCCGTCTTCAGACCCAAAAAACTTTTGTAGCTTGAAGAATGCACCCGCATGCAAGGTACAAAAAGTTAGGAGATTCATGCGGGTCCGGAAAATTAGTCTTGATTAAGACTCGTTACTCGGAAGTATTCAACAATTTTGTTCCCAAGGCGGAAGAAAAGAAGAATCTCTTTTTGAAAGGTCATTTATTGGATTTTATGTTTATTGTTGATCAATTTTTTCGAAAGATTAATATATGTAAGGTTTATTGTAAATCGATTTTTTTTTCGAAAGGTCAATATATGTAATGTTCACTGTTGATCGATTTTTTTTCGAAAGGTCAAGTACTGGATTTTATATGAGATTGTTTATTGTTGATCGATTTCTAGAAAGGTCATTTATTGGATTTTATGTTTATTGTTGATCAATTTTTTCGAAAGATTAATATATGTAAGGTTTATTGTAAATCGATTTTTTTCGAAAGGTCAATATATGTAATGTTCACTGTTGATCGATTTTTTTTCGAAAGGTCAAGTACTGGATTTTATATGAGATTGTTTATTGTTGATCGATTTCTAGAAAGGTCATTTATTGGATTTTATGTTTATTGTTGATCAATTTTTTCGAAAGATTAATATATGTAAGGTTTATTGTAAATCGATTTTTTTCGAAAGGTCAATATATGTAATGTTCACTGTTGATCGATTTTTTTTCGAAAGGTCAAGTACTGGATTTTATATGAGATTGTTTATTGTTGATCGATTTCTAGAAAGGTCATTTATTGGATTTTATGTTTATTGTTGATCGATTTTTTCGAAAGGTCAATATATTTAATGTTTATTGTTGATCGATTTTTTTCAAAAGGTCAATATATGTAATGTTTATTGTTGATCGATTTTATAAAGGTCAATATATGTAATGTTTACCGTTGGTCGATTTTTAAGAAAAGGTCAATACATGTAATGTTTATTGTTGATCTATTTTTGCGAAAGATCAGTTATTGGTTTTTATATATTTATTGTTGATCAATTTTTAGAAAGGTCAATTATTGGATTTTATGTTTATTGT
The DNA here is from genome assembly GCF_036898095.1 of Palaemon carinicauda. NCBI lineage: Eukaryota > Metazoa > Arthropoda > Malacostraca > Decapoda > Palaemonidae > Palaemon > Palaemon carinicauda. Next base: position 46,983,318 of record NC_090754.1, read on the forward strand.
TGATCGAGTTTTTCGAAAGGTCATTATATGTAATGTTTATTGTTGATAGATTTTTTCGAAAGGTCAATACATGTAATGTTTATTGTTGATCTATTTTTTCGAAAGATCAGTTATTGGTTTTTATATATTTGTTGTTGATCAATTTTTAGAAAGGTCAATTATTGGATTTTATGTTTATTATTGACTGATTCTATAAAGGTCATATATTGGATTTTATATGTTTATTGTTGATCGATTTTTCGAAAGGTCAATTATTGGATCCTATATTTTTATTGTTGATCGATTTTACAAAGTTAAATTATTAAATTTTATATGTATATTGTTCATCGATTTTTAGAAAGGTTAATTATTAGATTTTATATGTTCCATAATCCAAATATTCAAAATACAAAACACAACTCTAGCAATTTTTAGTTTTAATGGCATCTCATGACTATTAAACAACATAGGAATTGGCCATATATTGCAATTTGCTTGCAATACAGTGATTTGTCAAGCCAAAATATTTTACGTTTTAAACAAAATAGAAGCTTTCTAAGCCAAGTTCTGGCAGTAATTCTAGCCATCTGGAAGCGTTTTATTGTAGTCAATGCTGGTTAATATACTATACTACCCTGAATGGTAAAATTACGGTCTCTTGTAATTTACTGAAATACGGCTTAGAACAGTATATTTTTACGGATAGTTTCCGATTAAAATTACTGTTTTTTTAAGTGTGTGTAACATTTATTGTTGATCTTCTTGCATCGACTTTATATATTTTCCTGTATTCAATGCTGGTTAATATTCCATACTAGTGTACGCGACCCGTAAAAACGACGGCTATTTGAATAGATATGCACGCCCATTTAACCGTTCCCACCCCTACCCCAGTGAAGGGGGTTATACGTCTGGCGATGGCATTGGGGATGACCGGAAAAAATAATTATATATAAATATATATACATATATATAAATATGTATATATATATATATATATATATATATATATATATGTATAAACATATATATATATATATATATATATATATATGTATATATACATATACATATATATATATATATATATATATATATATATACATATATAAATATATATATAATATATACATATATATATATATATATATATATATATATATAAATATGTATATATATATATATATATATATATATATATATGTATAAACATATATATATATATATATGTATATATACTATATATATATACATACATATATAAATATATATATAATATATACATATATATATATATATATATATATATATATATATACATACATATATATATGCATATATATATATATATATATATATATATATATATATATCCAGACAATTGTTCTTTATAATATAGGAGAGATTTCCTTATAGATAGGACTAAATCAAGCATAGATTATGTTCTTACATTTTGTTGATTATTTGACATTGATTACATATTACTTTTTGATAAGCTGTAAATATCTCCTATATATAATGTTGCTCCTCAGGTCAAAATCCTTTTAAAACCAAAAATAAAAAAATATTTTAAAGGAATTAATGAGGACAACGGAATTTTTATCAATCAGGAGGTCAGATGATAAAATTTTTATCTTATGCATGCGTCAACTTCATTAATTTAGAGAAGAATACAATTTTGGCAGTCTTTAATTTCTTATTTTTTCAAAAGGCTGTTGACCTCATATCACGGGATCAAGTTCCTACAATGATCTTTCGTGTTAAGGAACTATCAACCATTAAAAATATATATTTGTAATTACTCCAGCAAGTTCTAATATATTTTCATTTGGCAGATTATTTTTTCCTAAATTTGGTGAAAATTAAAATGTTAATAATAAAAATAAAAATATATTAGCAATAATTTGGCAAAGTAATATAAAAAAGAGCGAATTTTAAACATTCAATCATATGGAATTTTAGCCATTTCTCTCTAGTTTGTTTTAAGAATGGCTAAATCTAGTGAAAATTAAAATGTCTGTAATAAAAATAAAAATAAATTAGCAACAATTTGGCAAAGTAATATCAAAAGAGCGAATTTAAAATACTGAATCATTCTAAATTTTCGCAATTTCTCTCTAGTTTGTTTTAAGAATGGCTAAATCTAGGAAAATTAAAATGTTAATAATAAAAAATGCAAATATATTAGCAATAATTTGGCAAAGTAATATCAAAAGAGCGATTTTTAAACATTCAATCATAAGAAATTTTAGCCATTTCTCTTCGGTTTGTTTTAAGAATGGATAAATCTAGTGAAAATTAAAATGTTAATAATAAAAATAAAAATATATTAGCAACAATGTGGCAAAGTAATATCAAATGTGCAAATTTTAAATACTGAATCATATCAAATTTTAGAAATTTCTCTTTGGTTTATTTTAAGAATGGCTAAACTTAGTGAAAATGAAAATGTTGATAATAAAAATAACAATAAATTAACAACAATTTGGCAAAGTAATATCAAAAGAGCGAATTTTAAACATTCAATCATAAGAAATTTTTGCGATTTTTCTTTGGTTTGTCTTAAAAATGGCTAAATCTAGGAAAATTAAAATGTCATTAATAAAAATGAAAATTAGCAACAATTTGGCAAAGTAATATCAAATGAGCAAATTTTAAATATTCAATCATGTGAAATTTTCGCAATTTCTCTCTAGTTTGTTTTAAGAATGGATAAATCTAGTGAAAATTAAAATGTTAATAATAAAAATAAAAATATATTAGCAATAATTTGGCAAAGAATATTATCAAAAGAGACGAATTTTAAACATTCAATCATAAGAAATTTTAGCCATTTCTCTTCAGTTTGTTTTAAGAATGGATAACTCTAGTGAAAATTAAAATGTTCATAATAAAATAAAAATAAATTAGCAACAATTTGGCAAAGTAATATCAAAAGAGCGAATTTTAAACATTCAATCATATAAAAATTTTATCAATTTCTCTCTGGTTTGTCTTAAAAATGGCTAAATCTAGGAAAATTAAAATGTTATTAATAAAAATGAAAATATATTAGCAACAATTTGGCAAAGTAATATCAAAAGAGCGAATTTTAAATACTGAATCATATTAAATTTTATCAATTTCTCTCTAGTTTGTTTTAAGAATGGCTAAATCTAGTGAAAATTAAAATGTTAACAATGCAAATAAAAATATATTAGCAACAATGAGACAAAGTAATATCGAAAGAGCAAATTCTAAATAATCAATCATAAGAAATTTTAGCCATTTCTCTTTGGTTTGTGGTAGCTAATTAAAACGTTCCTGCCTGACTATCTACTAGACCGGGGTTCGAGACCCGCTCAAGCTCGATAGTTTCTTGTAGTATCTTTAATCTCACAATCGTTTTGAACTACAGATAAGGGGGGGGGGTGTTGGGGAATCCTATATGTCTACCTCCTGTTAAGTCATGAGCAACCATTGCCTGGCTCTCCTTGGTCCTAGCTTGGGCGGAGAGGGAGCTTAGGCGCTGACCATATATATATATATATATATATATATATATATATATATATATATATATATATATATACATACATACATACATACATATATATATATATATATATATATATATATATATATATATATATTAAATACATACATACATACATACATACATATGTATATATATATATATATATATATATATATATATATATATATATATATATATATATAGATGGTCAGTCTCTAAGGCATTGTCACTGTTCCTTGCCTTTGTCATTCATGAGCGACCTTTAAAATTTAAATCTTTAGGGCTCTTGTGAAACAATGGACTATAATGCAGAATAAAAAATTTCTGACTTAAATTATTTTAGCTAAAAACACATATACACTTAATTCTTGTCTCATTAACTAACGTACGAACTAACTAACTACCCAAGGGCTCTGAAATAATGCAAGTGCATTGATGGGTCAACCCGAGACCTCGTTGAAGTTTAGAAAAAAATCAATTTGTATAACACAGTGGGTCCGGAGAAATCGGGGAAAGAGAAGGTAGATATATCGCTTTCCATTTTCTATGAAGGCGAAGTGCGATCTCTCTCTCTCTCTCTCTCTCTCTCTCTCTCTCTCTCTCTCTCTCTCTCTCTCTCTCTCTCGTCAATAATTTCCACTGTTAATAAACAATTTCACCAAAAAAAATAATTTATTAGTAAATATGGCGTCACGAATAACTATGATTTTTGAAACAATTGCTGATAGGGGTAACTGCAGTGAAATTTTCTTGACACATTTTGATGGAAGGGATTCTCTCTCTCTCTCTCTCTCTCTCTCTCTCTCTCTCTCTCTCTCTCTCTCTCTCTCTCTCTCTCTCTCTCTCTCTCGTCAGTAATTTCCACTGGTAATAAACAATTGCACCAATAAAATAAATTATTAGTAAATATGGCGTCACGAATAACTATGATTTTGAAAACAGTTGCTAATAGGGGTAATCGCAGTGAAATATTTTTTTCGACACAATTTCCTGGAAGGGATTCTCTCTCTCTCTCTCTCTCCTCTCTCTCTCTCCTCTCTCTCTCTCTCTCTCTCTCTCTCTCTCTCTCTCTCTCGTGTCAATAATTTCCACTGTTAATAAACAATTGAAACAATAAAATAGATTATTAGTAAATATGGCGTCAAGAATAACTATGATTTTTGAAACAATTGCTAATAGGGGTAACTGCAGTGAAATTTTCTTGACACATTTTGATGGAAGGGATTCTCCTCTCTCTCTCTCTCCTCTCTCTCTCTCTCTCTCTCTCTCTCTCTCTCTCTCTCTCTCTCTCTCTCTCTCTCTCCGACAGATTTTAAACCCCAATCTATCTATCCGCCGAAAATTCTCGTCTTGAAGTTTTTACTAAAATCCGAGTTACAACAATGGGTTAAAAACTCCAACTTCTGCTCCTGTTTACTTTGTCCCAAGTTACTCTTCAAGTCGAAACGCGTTTCAACGGCTCCAGACTTCAAAGTTCAGAAACTGGGTTTATTGAAACGTCCTCCGCAGAGAGAGAGAACAAGTTTGGGCGAAGAATGCAATTAAATCTATGGGAACTCCTCTCCCCCCCAAGAAGACGAAGAGTAACTTTCTAAATTCCATGTCGGAACTTGGAGGAGGAGGAGGAGGAGGAAAGGGAGGAGGAGGAACGGGAGGAACGGGAGGAGGAGGAGGAGGAGGAAGGGGAAGAAGAGGAAATAAGTAGGAGGAGGGGGAGGAGAGGAGGGGGAGGAGAGGAGTAGGAGGAAGAGGAGGGGGAGGGGAGGAAAAAGGAGGAAAGGAGGAAGAGGAAGGGGAGGAAAGGAGGAAGGGGAGAGGAGGAAAGGAGGAAGGGGAGGAAGAGGAGGGGGAGAGAAAGGAGGAGGAAGACGGGGGAGGAGAGGAGAAAAGGAGAAAGAGGAGAGGGAGAGGGAGGAGAGGATGAGGAGGAGGAGGAGGAAGAGGAGGAGGAAGAGGAAGTGGAGGAGGAAGAGGAGGAGAAAAGGAGGAAGAGGAGGGGGAGAGGGAGGAAGAGTGGGAGGATGAGGAGGAGGAAGAGTGGGAGGAGGAGGAGTGGGAGGAGGAAGAGTGGGAGGAGGAGGAGTGGGAGGAGGAGGAGTGGGAGGAGGAGGAGGAGGAGACTTAAAAGCTACACAGGCAGTGCTGCTTCATTATGACGATCTAGAGAAGAGGTTCCTAACCAGGGAGGAATTTCCCCCTTTCAGAAGGGAATTAGGGGAAATTTTCCCCCTTTCAGAGAGGGAATTAGGGAAATTTCCCCCTTTCAGAAGGGAATTAGGGAAATTTCCCCCTTTCAGAAGGGAATTAGGGAAATTTCCCCCTTTCAGAAGGGAATTAGGGGAATTTCCCTCTTTCAAGGGGAATTTCCCCCTTTTTGGAATGGGAATAAGAGGTACTTCCCCCTTTTAGAGAGGGGTTTTTAAGGGTCCCTTTCAGAGGGAATTAGGGGACTTTCCCCCTTTCAGACGGAATTACGGGAATTATCCCCATTCAGAAGAAATTATGGAAATTATCCCCTGTCAGAGAGGGACATACGGGAATTTCACCCTTTCCGAATGGGAATTAGGGGAATTTCACCCTTTCAGATGGGAATTGGGGAAAATTTACCTCTTTCAGAAGAGAATTAGGGAGAATTTTCCCCTTTCAGAGAGGGAATTAGAGAGAAGTTTCCCATTTTTGAGTGGGGATTAGGGGACTTTCCCCTTTTAAAATGTGAATTAGGGGACTTTCCCCTTTTAGAATGTGCATTAGGCTAATTTTCTCCTTTCATTAAGAGAATTAGGATCACAGATCGGTAAATCCAAACTGTTAGAATGTTAATTTGTATTACTTTGGAGCTCCTAGGGGAACACTATAAAAACAAATCATGTAAAATTGTAAAAGTACAGTATATGTACAGTATGGCAAAAAATAATGATTTTTGTATATACATACTATTTGGATTAAATTCTTAGCAAACTTTCAAAGCACTGGTATTAGAATCTTGCTAAAGAAACTAGATATAATATCTAACTTATTAACAAATCCTTGCTTATTTCCCAGTTCAAATTCTAACGAAACTCTCCTATATAAATTGAACAGTTTGAATTCTCCTTATCAGATTATAACATGACACAATAACAAAAGACTGTTAATTAGTACCAATAAAAATTTAAACCATTTGCTGAACGAATCAATTATTTTTTCTAAACAAAATGTATAACATTGAATTATTAATTAATAGTGATGGTAAAGTAATATTGAAATTTTCAATTGTATAGTAGTTGAAAAAAAAGACCTTTACCTCTTTCTAGTCTAATCAATCGTTATTTACCTTATTCCAGAGGTTCCAGATCTTTCAAATGTAAGTCCTCGTGAGTAAAAATAAAACAACACAACGTTAAAAAAATAACTTTCTAAAACAAAAGAAGCCTAAATCTGTACAGATAAAATTCTATTGAAAAAAAAAATAACTTTCTAAAACACATGAAGCTTAAATCTGTACAGATAAAATTCTATAACAAAAAAAAAAATAACTTTCTAAAACACATGAAGCTTAAATCTGTACAGATAAAATTCTATTAAAAAAAAAAAATAACTTTCTAAAACATATGGAGCTTAAATCTGTACAGATAAAATTCTATTGCAAAAAAAAAAATAACTTTCTAAAACATATGAAGCTTAAATCTGTACAGATAAAATTCTATTGCAAAAAAAAAATAACTTTCTAAAACATATGAAGCTTAAATCTGTACAGATAAATTTCTATTAGAAAAAAAAAAAAAAAAGAATTCGAGACATTAAGAGATCACTTCAAAGAAAGGATAGTGAACAAGGATCACACTATTACCTAATCTTATCGAGAAAGATTTCAGTCCATATTACGAGGACTAAATTCTTTCTAATATCTGATCCAGAATTTCGGAAAAAATATCTGATATTATGTAATCGAATCTCAAAATTGTGGGATAATTTTCGGAGAGTTATGATATTAAATTTCTCCCGGTTTATACCAACATATGCCAGAGGGGGACTACCCTTTTAAGTGTTATCTTTTATACGTTACGGGTGAAATTATATGTCTTGGAAGGATAATTATAGTATTTTAGTTGCCCGAAAGAGTAGATAACATACTATTGTACATACTATTTCAGAAGAATAATATTTTCATCTATTATTCATGACGAGAAGAAAATCTTGACTAATCGAAACGACTTGAATAAGTGCAAAATGAATGATAAATAAATGCATATTTGTTATCAATAACAAACAAAGAAACTAAATACATATAATAAAAGAACAGCAAAATTACAAATAAATATTTCATAAGAGAAAATTCAGAACAAATAATTGATAAGAGAAAAGGATGGGAAATTCTTTGATTACGTGTGGATTGATGCCACGCGGTCAAAACCGAGTAGATTAGAAATCAACAAAGATCAATGAGGTCCAAACTGCTTGGGGAAAAATCCGTTCACGGAAAATCTGCTAGGGGGAAAATCCGCTCGGAGAAATCCGCTAGGGGAAAATCCGATCGGGGAAAAACTGTTCGGGGAAAATCTGTTCAGGGAAAATCCACTCGGGGAAAATCAGTTCAGGACAATCGGCTCGGGGAAAATCAGTTCAGGGAAAATCTTCCGGGGGAAAATCTGCTCGGGGAAAATCCACTGTGGGGAAAACCTGCTCAGAGAAAATTTGCTGTGGGAAAACGAGCTCAGGGAAAATCCGCTGTGGGAAAACCAGCTCAGGGAAAATCCGCTGTGGGAAAACCAGCTCAGGGAAAATCCGCTGTGGGAAAACCAGCTCAGGGAAAATCCGCTGTGGGAAAACCAGCTCAGGGAAAATCCGCTGTGGGAAAACCAGCTCAGGGAAAATCCGCTCGGGGAAAATTCGCTCGGGGAAAATCCGCTCGGAGAAAATTCGCTCGGGGAAAATTCGCTTGGGGAAAATCCGCTCTGAGAAAATTCGCTTGGGGAAAATCCTCTCGGAAAAAATCCGCTTGGGGAAAATCCGCTCGGAAAAAATCTGCTTGGGGAAAATCCGCTCGGAAATAATCTGCTCGGGGAAAATCCACTCGGAAAAAATCCGCTCGGAGAAAACAGCTCAGGGAAAATCCGCTCGGAAAAAATCCGCTCAGAAAATCTGCTCGTAAAAAATCCGCTCGGGGAAAACCAGAAGCTCCGGGAAAATCCGCTCGGGGAAAATTTACTTGGGGAAAATCCACTCTGTGAAGACATGCCTACAGCGAACCAAAATTTTCCTGCGAGGAAAAAAATCCTCTCTTGTGAAGGATTCTAAAATCATACACTGCAAAACATAGAAGTACGGGAGTTATGACACAACCTAGGGTTTCAAAACACTGGTTATATGGTATATGTAATTAAATAAATTGGAGATAGCAAAACTAAATTATTATCCTATAACCATGCTTACTTAACCTACTTGACTAATAACCCCTTTTTAAACTTGCTTACTGAATATACATTTCTATCATAGTTTTTTCAGTTTACACCCTGGAAAGGTATGATGGGTCGTACACGACCCCTACAGCATTTTCAAACTTGTTTTTTCCCCATAAATCATCAGCTGTCTCGAATATGGAAGTGATCGACCTGCAAGGGGTGACTAGTCTACATGCCATTGTCTACTTTAGGACTGATTTTCGTCTAACTTCCCTCCCTTCCCCGTTTTTTTACCCCCCCAGGGGTCGACCTCGACCCTGAAATACCTTTATAGGGGTATGTGATCAAACAGCAAAGTTATTACATAATTATTAATTGTCGAACAGTGTTGATACTTGTTTGGTTCTTTATAGTTGGAAAGTGTGGGTGGATGGTACGTCTATCACTTGCATGACATGGTTTTGGCTTAGATGCCATATATTGCCATGAGGTCCATTTTCCCTCAAATGCTAATTTCTGATTTTTTTTTATTTTTTGCAAATTTGATTTTTTTTCTATTTATTTTGAATTTATCTTCAATAATAGCCAGCAGGCAGTATTCCCTCGGCGATGGATGTCAT
>NC_090754.1:46993314-46995814 GCF_036898095.1 Palaemon carinicauda
GACCATTTTCTCCAAAGAGAAAAATTTCTTATCAGTGATCTTCCTAGTTGGCTTCCATTGTTACATCCGCCAACGAAGTTGGAAGGAGGTTATGTTTTACCACCTGTTTGTGTGTTTGTTTGTTTGAGAACAGGTTCCTGGCCACAATTTTAATCGTAAAGTAATGAAACTGGCAGAAATGAACTATTATGTAAAAAGCTGAAAATGATTACATTTTGGAAGGTCAAGGTCACGGTCAAGCAAAAGGTTGAGAAATAAGCTGCCGCGGCGGAAGTCTGCGCTCTACTGAGGGCCACTCTAGTTACCTATAAATTGCCAATCACCTTTGAACTCTTGTGATTCTTCAGTATAATTTTACTAAAGCCTACACTAGGAGCAAGATCCTCTGCTGGCATAGGGCCTATATCTCAATCTTCTTCTTCTTCTTTGTCTGCATCTTTTCCCACCTTTATGTAGGGGTCGATGTTTCTGACCAGCTTTTTCCATCTACCTCTGTCCCACACTTCATCACCGGTTAATCCCTTTGATCGAAGGTCATCCTGGATACAGTCCATACACCTTCGCTTGGTCTCCCCCTCCTTCTCGTTCCCTGTATCTCCATTTCCATCACTCTCCTCCCAATATACTCTTCATCTGTTCTCATGACATGACCATACCACCTCAGTCTACTTTCTTGGATCTTATCTGATAATGTTCTAACTCCTGTGGTACCTCTTTATATACTCCTACTTAATCTATCTTCTGCAATGCCCCATCTGCCTTTCAAGGTTAGTTTTGTGTTTCTGTACTCTGACTAGTTGTTTACATTTATAAGGTTTACTTATTAACTGGGATGATTTTCCGTTGATTTTTTTTTTTTTTTTCTAGGGTTATGTTGAACGATTGGAAACGTCCCTGCTTGCTAATCGCCGGACTGGGATTCAAGTCCCGCTCAAGCTCGATAGTTTCTTGTAGTGTCTATAACCTCACCGTCCCTGTTAGCTAAAGATGGGGGAGGATTGTAAGAGCTTATAGGTTTACCTGCTAAGTCATCAGCATCTATTGCCTGGCCCTCCCCTGCCCTAGCTTGGGTGGAGAGGGACCTTGGGCGGTGATCATATATATATATATATATATATGTATATATATATGTGTGTGTATATATATATATATATATATTATATGTATATATATTTATATATAAACATACATATATACACACACACACACATATATATATATATATATATGTATGTATATATATATATATATATACTGTATATGTATATATATATATATATTTATATAATATATACATAGATATATTATATATTATATATATTATATGATATATATATATATATATATGGAAAGTCTCTAGGGCATTGTCACTGCCCCTTGCATCCGCTATTCATGAGCGCCCTTTAAACACTCGCTGCCTTGCTCGAATTTATTCAATCCCAGTAAATAAAAGAGTGGGGTTAGAGAAGCCCCTTGAAAGATGGAAAACTCTAAATCAGAGAAAACGAAAGCATAGGGCGTGCTTTGAAGTGCCCCCCCCCCCCCTCCCACTGATAAGACTGCTTTCCCATACGCTTATTTTAAGCCTTTGATGGTACGCGTGTGTGGTTATATATTCATGAGTTGTCCATTTTTGCGTGGTAGTGTGTTTTATATCTTTTTGTTAGAAAAGTATTTTTTTTTTTTTTTTTTTTTTTTTTTTTTTTTTTGGTCTAGGGTCCTCTCAAAAATTAATTTTAGAATAGGTCATTTCACTGTATGGTTCATTGCCACTTCAAATATTATAGTTTATTAATATAATCTATTTGCTTCTGAAATTTTTTTTATTATTTATCCATCGCCAATATTAATTTTTATATTTACTAGATTCTGTAATTTATCATAAATTTTCCAAATGACTTGTTCTAGTTTGAGGCAAGTGAATACTAATTAGACCTATCATTCAGTCAGCTTTCCAAAGCCTCGAAAAGTGGTTTACTCTGAAGACAAATTGATATTCTGTATCCTAGAGACTAATGTGTTATTGGATGTCAGTATTTAGCCATTATTATTATTATTATTATTATTATTATTATTATTATCATTATTACTATTATTATTATTATTATAATTATTATTAGTTATTATTATTATTATTATTATTATTATAACATAAGGTATAACCCTCGATGGAAAAGCATGATGATATAAGCCCAAGGACTCCAACAGGGAAAAATAGCTCAGAGTGGAAAGGAAACAAGGAAATAAATAAACTACGAGAGAAGTAGTAACTTTACTTCCGTTTTGCGGAATGGCCTCCCAGGCCCCATAGCTAGATCATACGGCCCGAATTCCTTAAATTGATTTATGATTAATAGATATAGGATTTGAAATATAGTTCGAAACAGAATTCCAGAAATCGTTATGTAATGATTTATTTTACCGTTAATTATAATTTTTATTTGCACATATTTTTGCAACTTTGAGTTCAAGGTTGTTCCATTTTTTTTTTTTTTTGAGG
>NC_090754.1:47000814-47005814 GCF_036898095.1 Palaemon carinicauda
GCTATAGTCATTTTTTTTAGTGAGGCAGATTTGCACCTACTCACTGGGGTGCCCTTTTAGCTCGGAAAAAAGTTTCTTAATAGCTGATTGGTCGGAAGTATTTTTGTCTGAATACTTCCGACCAATCAGCTATCAGGAAACTTTTCCGAGCTAAAAGGACACCCCTGCAAGTCAGTACAAATCTGCCTCACTATTAAAAATTGACTATAGTATATACAGTACCTGCAGATTCTCTAAGTTCGTCAATCCATCGTCTTCTCCTCTATCTCTTGCTTCTCTCGCAATCTTTATGGACCCATTCTGTTATTCTTAATGTCCATTTATTATCTTTTATTCTTATTATATGTCCTGACCATGTCCATTTCTTTTTCTTAAATGTTACAATATCTTCTTTATTTTGCTCGCGGTTTTATGTCCTGTGGAAGCACTTATTGTTTTTCCTAAACACCTATATTCATTAACAATTTCTATAGGTTCGTCCATAACCGTTATTTGTTGTCTCTCTGCATTTTCATTGAACAGTATCTTAGTTTTACTCATATTCGTTTTCTGTCCTAAATATCTGCTTTCGTTATTAAAATCTTCTATTATCTTTACAGTCCCTCCCAATATTTATTAAACGCAATATGTCATCTGCAAATCCTAAGTTGTCAAAGTATTTCCTATTAATGTTAATTCCTACATTTTCCCAATCTAATTTTTTAAAACGGTTTTCTATTCATTTTGTAAATAATTTGTATATATATATATATATATATATATATATTCAAATAAGCCATATATTTTTGATGCATTAATGTCTGGATTCTCTTAACTTGGCCAAGTGGTAGTCACTGTCTATACAAGCTTGCCGACCAGGGTTCGATTCCCGGCCGGTCACAAGCTCTTGTCTTTGTGTGATTTCGCCTGGGGCTCTGACCCTGAGGTCATTAAGAGAATCCAGACATTAATGTATCAAAAATATATATGGCTTATTTGAATATGAAAAAACACGTCTAAATGTGCAAAACTTTATCATATATATATATATATATATATATATTATATATATATATATGTGTGTGTGTGTGTGCGTGTGCGTGTGTCAATGTGGGGTTGCGTGTGTGAGAATAGAGAGAGGGAGTTGGACCTAATAACCCCACACACCAAATTACTCAAAATGGAACGGGGTCTTCGCAATGAACTTTTTATCTTCACAAATCCCCAATTTTGTCAGCATAAACGACATTTTCCGCTGGAGACTCTTTGGAATTAGATGAAGAAAAATCGTAATTCGAACAGGTATTGGGAGGAATACCAATTCAGACCTTGGCAACCACGCTACCATAAAGGCCAAAAATCTATTTTGGCTCATGTTTACATATATTATTATTTCGTTTGCTTTCAGTTACAATATAGGTTGTGGTGGGCCTGAATGTTATCATCCTTGACTGGTGATTGCCAAACTTGGGTTCGAGTCCCGCTCAAACTCTTTAGTTTGGTCAATGCAACTTCACCATAGTTGTAAGCTAAAGATGAGGCGTTTGGGGGAGCCTATAGGTCTATCTGCTGAGTCATCAGCAGCAATTGCCTGGCCCTCCTTGGTCCAGAGGGGGCTTGGGCACTGACCATATGTAATTTAATCAGTCTCTAGGGGCATTGTCCTGCTTAATAGGGCAATGTCACTGTCCCTTGCCTCTGCCATTCATGAGTGGCCTTTAATCCTTTAAACTGAGATATACTTGTTTTACTTTTCTCCTCTCCTTTACGTACAGTACAAGCTCTCTCTCTCTCTCTCTCTCTCTCTCTCTCTCTCTCTCTCTCTCTCTTCTATGCTTCGTCAGGACCTTTTTCTTATTTCCCTAGCTTTATCAGTGTCCCTTCTCACTCTCTTTCCCAATTTTTATTCTTTATCAAAACCTCCTCTCGATATCTCTTTATTACCCTACTTTAGCAGTTAGTTTTCACTTTCCCTCTCCTTATTTCCTCCTTTATCAGTGTCTTCTTTCCTTTCTCTTCTCTCTCCTTATTTCTTCCTTTATCAGCGTCTCCTCTCCTTTCTCTTGTCTCTCCTCATTTCCTCTTTTATCGGTGTCTCCTCTCGTTTCTCTTCTCTCTCCTTATTTCTCTGCTTTAGAAATGCCTTTTACCCTTCTCGCCTTATTTCCCTGTTTTATCAGTCCCCTCTCTCCCTCTCTCCTTATTTCCATGTTTTATCAGTCCCCCCCTCTCCTTCTCTCTTCTTATTTCCCTGTTTTATCAGTCCCCTCTCTCCTTCTCTCTCCTAATTTCGTTTTATCAGTCCCCTCTCTCCTTCTCGCTCCTTATTTCCCCTTTTATCAGTGTCTAGCCTCCTTTCTGTTCTCTCTTCTTATTTCCTCATTTATCAGTGTCTAGCCTCCTTTCTCTTCTCTCTCCTTATTTCCCAGCTTGAGCAATGGCTTTTTCCCTTCTCTCCTAATTCCATGTTTTATCAGCCCCCTCTCTCCTTCTCTCTCTTCCCAGTCTCTGCGTATTTTATTGTTTTATCAGTTCCCCTTCTCCTTCTCTCTCCTTATTTCCTTGCTTTAGCAGTTCATCTACCCCTTCTCCCCTTAATCTACAGCTCTATCAGTTCCTCCCTCCTTATATCCTTTACCAGAGTGCCTTTTCTTTTCAATTCAGTAGAGAGTTCTTTAGATTCGCCCTCTTCCTCGTGTATAACCAAAGCATTAATATTCGAGGCTGGTTTGAACAATATAAACATCATTTTACCATAATTAATTCCTGTTTCCCACAAATGACCCCTCCAGATTACAGGGTTTCATTATATAAGTCAATATTTTATTCCTTCATGAACCAACCGAATCTCTCTCTCTCTCTCTCTCTCTCTCTCTCTCTCTGTGTGTGACTGGACTATTCTTTCAGTAAATATTCCTTTGTTTTAAGACTCTCTCTCTCTCTCTCTCTCTCTCTCTCTCTCTGACTGGATTATTCTTTAAGTAAATATTCCCTTGTTTTAAGACATTCTCTCTCTCTCTCTCTCTCTCTCTCTCTCTCTCTCTCTGACTGGACTATTCTTTCAGTAAATATTCCCTTGTTTTAAGACTCTCTCTCTCTCTCTCTCTCTCTCTCTCTCTCTGTGTGTGACTGGACTGATCTTTCAGTAAATATTCCTTTGTCTTAAGACCCGTCTCTCTCTCTCTCTCTCTCTCTCTCTCTCTGTGACTGGACCTTTCAGTAAATATTCCCTTGTTATAAGACTCTCTCTCTCTCTCTCTCTCTCTCTCTCTCTCTCTCTGATTTTACTATTCTATCAGTAAATATTCCTTTGTTTTAAGACTCTCTCTCTCTCTCTCTCTCTCTCTCTCTCTCTCTCTCTGATTGGACTATTCTTTCAGTAAATATTCCCTTGTTTTAAGACCTCTCTCTCTCTCTCTCTCTCTCTCTCTCTCTCTCTCTCTGATTGGACTATTCTTTCAGTAAATATTCCCTTGTTTTAAGACCTCTCTCTCTCTCTCTCTCTCTCTCTCTCTCTCTCTGTGTGTGACTGGACTGATCTTTCAGTAAATATTCCTTTGTCTTAAGACCCCGTCTCTCTCTCTCTCTCTCTCTCTCTCTCTGTGACTGGACCTTTCAGTAAATATTCCCTTGTTATAAGACTCTCTCTCTCTCTCTCTCTCTCTCTCTCTCTCTCTCTCTGATTGGACTATTCTTTCAGTAAATATTCCTTTGTTTTATGACCTCTCTCTCTCTCTCCTCTCTCTCTCTCTCTCTGACTGGACTATTCTTCCAGTACATATTCCTTTGTTTTAAGACTCTCTCTCTCTCTCTCTCTCTCTCTCTCTCTCTCTCTCTCAGTTAATATTCCTTTGTTTTAAGACTAATGGTTGCCGTTCAACTGTTTGTCTTATAATCTAATTATATGATGGAAATAATGGAATATTCTTGTTTACTTCATTTTGTCTTGACGGAAAAAACAAACTTAGTTTTCCAGGAGATTAACATTGAACTGTGGAAATGAGTTTTATCCTACGAATGTCTCAGTTATCTCTCTCTCTCTCTCTCTCTCTCTCTCTCTCTGTGACTGGACTATTCTTTCAGTAAATATTCCTTTGTTTTAAGACTCTCTCTCTCTCTCTCTCTCTCTCTCTCTCTCTCAGTGACTGGTCTATTCTTTCAGTAAATATTTCCTTTGTTTTAAGTCTCTCTCTCTCTCTCTCTCTCTCTCTCTCTCTCTCTCTCAGTTAATATTCCTTTGTTTTAAGACTAACGGTTGCCGTTCAAACTGTTTGTCTTATAATCTAATTATATGATGGAAATAATGGAATATTCTTGTTTACTTCATTTTGTCCTGACGGAAAAAACAAACTTAGTTTTCCAGGAGATTAACATTGAACTGTGGAAATGAGTTTTATCCTACGAATGTCTCAGTTATCTCTCTCTCTCTCTCTCTCTCTCTCTCTCTCTCTCTCTCTCTTTGTGACGACTATTCTTTCAGTAAATATTCCCTTGTTATAAGACTCTCTCTCTCTCTCTCTCTCTCTCTCTCTCTCTCTCTCTCCTCATCGTTTTTATCAAAATTATTAGATATAAAAAAGCTCTTTCCCATTAGTTTTTTTTGTTAGGAAAATCTCAGAAATAAAAAATATCTCTCTCTCACTCTCTCTCTCTCTCTCTCTCTCCTCTCTCTCTCTCTCTCTCTCAGGTCCTCCTTATTGTTAAAGCTTTACATTAAGCAATGAAGCAATTTCAAAGTGTAAGAGATATCAATGGTTACAAATACTTGAAGACGCCCAATTGTTTGCCAATGGATCATCGATGGCAATTGTCCTTTGTTTGTACTGCTTAACAGTATTTGCTTATCACAGAGAGAGAGAGAGAGAGAGAGAGAGAGAGAGGGAGAGAGGGAGAGAGAGAATGAATTTCTATTTCTGGTATCTTACCAACAAAAAATAATGAGAAAGCGAGAACATTTTTATTTCTAATGATCTTGATAATATAAACGATATGAGAGAGAGAGAGAGAGGAGAGAGAGAGAG
>NC_090754.1:47010814-47018314 GCF_036898095.1 Palaemon carinicauda
GATTTAAAAGCTCAAGATAGAGGTGGTTGGCATAGGAGGAGATGAGGATGATCTCCAATTTACTTGATTACATATACCATATACCCAATGTTTTGAAACCTAGGTTGTGTCATAACTCCCGTACCTTTATGTTTTGTAGTATATGATTTTAGACTCGCTTCACAAGAGAGGATTTTTTTCCTCGCAGGAAAATTTTCGCTCGTCTGTAGGCTTGTCTTCACACGATCGGATTTTCTTCAACCGGGCTTTCCCAGATCGGATTTTCGCCCAGCGGATTTTCTCCCAGTGGATTTTCCCGGAGTGGATTTTCCTCGAGCGGATTTTCCCAGAGCAGGTTTTCCCAGAACGGATTTTCCCCAAGCAGATTCTTTCCCTGAGCGGACTTTCCCCGAGCAGATTTTCCCAAGCGGATTTTCCCTGACCAGATTTTCCTTGAGCAGATTTTCCCTGACCAGATTTTCTCCGAGCGGATTTTCCCCGAGCAGATTTTCCCTGAACTGATTTTCCCCGAGCAGATTTTCTCCGAGCGGATTTTCCCCGAGCGGATTTTCCTTGAATAGATTTTCCCCGACCAGATTTTCCTTGACCAGATTTTCCCCGACCAGATTTTCCCCCGACCAGATTTTCCTTGACCAGATTTTCCCTGAGCAGATTTTCTCTGAGCGGATTTTCCCCAAGCAGACTTTCCCCGAGCAGATTTTCCCTGAACTGATTTTCCCCGAGCAGATTTTCTCGGAGCGAATATCCCTTAGCGGATTTTCGCAAAGCTTATTTTCCCCCAGCAGATTTTTCCTGAGCGGGTTTTCCCAGAGTGGAATTTCCCTGAGCCACGTTGTAGTTTCTATAAGCCGCTACGTTGGAACCACGAGGGTTAGTAGTGCAAGCAGCTAGTAAATCGCTGTCGCTCGGAAATTCTTCCGCGTGGGCAACATGTTAAGGGCCTCATTGGTTTCATTGATTTCTAATCCACGGGGTTTTGTCCGCGCGGCATCAATCCACACGTAATCAAAGAATTTCCCATCCTTTTCTCTTATCAATTATTTGTTCTGAATTTTCTCTTATGAAATATTTATTTGTAATTTTGCTGTTCTTTAATTATATGTATTGAGTTTCTTTGTTTGTTATTGATAACAAATAGGCATTTATTTATCATTCATTTTGCACTTATTCAAGTCATTTCGATTAGTCAAGATTTTCTTCTCGTCATGAATAATAGATGAAAATATTATTCCTCTGAAATTGTATGTACAAAAGTATGTTATCTACTCTTTCGGGCAACTGAAATAGTATGGTTATCCTTCCAAAACATATAATTTCATCCGTAAAAGATAACATTTAAAAGGGTAGTCGGCCTCTGGCATATGTTGGTATAAACCGGGAGAAATTTAATATCATAACTCTCCGAAAATTATCCCACACACTTAGATTCGATTATATAATATCAGATATTTCTTTCCGAAATTCTGGATCAGATATTAGAAAGAATTTAGTCTTAGTGATATGGACGGAAATCTCTCCCGATAAGATTAGGTAATAGTGGTATCCTTGTTCACTATCTTTTCTTTGAAGTGATCTCTTAATGTCTAGATTTTTTTTTTTTTTTTTTTTTTTTTTTTTTTTTTTTTTTTTTTTTTTTTTTTTTTGCTAATAGAATATCATCTCTATAGGTTTAAACTTCTTTTGTTTCCGAAAGTTATCCTTTTAACGTTGTGTTGTTTGATTTTTTTACTCAGGAGAACTTACATTTGAAAGATCTGGAACCTCTGGAATGAGATAAATAACGATTCATTAGATTAGAAAGGAATAAAGATCGAATTTTTTCAAGTACTATACAATTGCAAATTTCAATGTTACTTTACTTTTCCTTTGTCTACATCTTTTCCCACTTTTATGTGAGGTCGATATTTCTGGTCAGCTTTCTCCATCTACCTGTCTCACACCTCATCACCGGTTAATCCCTTTGATCGAAGTTCATCCTTGATACAGTCCACCCACCTTCGCTTTCTTTACCATCACTATTAATTAATAATAATAATTAAAAAAAAGAAAAATAATTGATTCATTCAGCAAATGGTTATTATTGGTACTAATTAACAGCCTTTTGTTATTGTGTCATATTATAATCTGATAAGGAAAATTTAAACTGTTAAATTTAAATAGGAGAGATTCGTTAGAATTTGAACTGGGAAATAAACAAGCATTTGTTGATAAGTTAGATATTGTATCTAGTTTCTTTAGCAAGATTCTAACACCAGTGCTTTGAAAGTTTGCTAAGAATTTAATCCAAATAATATGTATATTATACAAGAATCATTATTACTGTACTTTTACAATTTTACATGATTTGTTTTTATAGTGCTCCCCTAGGAGCTCCAAGGCAATAAAATTTAACATTCTAACAGTTTGGATTTACCGATCTGTGATCCTAATTCTCTTAATGAAAGGAGAAAATTAGCCTAATTCACATTCTAAAAGGGGAAAGTCCCCTAATTCACATTCTAAAAGGGGAAAGTCCCCTAATTCACATTCTAAAAGGGGAAAGTCCCCTAATTCACATTCTAAAAGGGGAAAGTCCCCTAATTCACATTCTAAAAGGGGAAAGTCCCCTAATTCCCTCTCAAGAATGGGAAACTTCTCCCTAATTCCCTCTCTGAAAGGGGAAAATTCTCCCTAATTCTCTTCTGAAAGAGGTAAATTCTCCCTAATTCCCATCTGAAAGGGTGAAATTCCCCTAATTCCCATTCGGAAAGGGTGAAATTTCCTTATTTCCCTCTCTGACAGGGGATAATTTCCATAATTCCTTCTGAATGGGGATAATTCCCGTAATTCCGTCTGAAAGGGGGAAAGTCCCCTAATTCCCTCTGAAAGGGGCCCTTAAAAACCCCACTCTAAAAGGGGGAAGTACCTCTTATTCCCATTCCAAAAAGGGGGAAATTCCCCTAATTCCCCTTGAAAGAGGGAAATTCCCCTAATTCCCTTCTGAAAGGGGGAAATTTCCCTAATTCCCTTCTGAAATGGGAAATTTCCCTAATTCCCTTCTGAAAGGGGGAAATTTCCCTAATTCCCTTCTGAAAGGGGGAAATTTCCCTAATTCCCTCTCTGAAAGGGGGAAAATTTCCCCTAATTCCCTTCTGAAAGGGGGAAATTCCTCCCTGGTTTAGAACCTCTTCTCTAGATCGTCATAATGAAGCAGCACTGCCTGTGTAGCTTCTAAGTCTCCTCCTCCTCCTCCTCCCACTCCTCCTCCTCCTCCTCCCACTCCTCCTCCTCCTCCTCCCACTCCTCCTCCTCCCACTCTTCCTCCTCCCACTCTTCCTCCTCCTCATCCTCCCACTCTTCCTCCTCCCTCTCCCCCTCCTCTTCCTCCTTTTCTCCTCCTCCCACTCTTCCTCCTCCTCCCACTCCTCTCCCTCCCACTCCTCCTCCTCCTCATCCCACTCTTCCTCCTCCTCCTCTCCTTCCCCTCCTCCTCCTCCCTCTCCTCCTCCTCCTCCTTCTTCTTCTGCTCCCCCTCTTCCTCCTCCTCCTCCTCCTCCCACTCTTCCTCCTCCTCATCCTCTCCTCTCCTCCCTCTCCCCCTCCTCTTCCTCCTTTTCTCCTCTCCTCCTCCTCCTCTCCTTCCCCTCCTCCTCCTCTCACTCCTCCTCCTTCCACTCCTCCTCCTCCCACTCCTCCTCCTCATCCTCTCCTCCCTCTCCTCTCCCTCTCATCTTCCTCCTTTTCTCCTCTCCTCCTCCTCCTTTTCCTTCCCTTTTTCCTACCCCTTCACCTCCTCCTCCTCCCGCTCCTCCTCCTCCTCCTCCCTTTCCTCCTCCTCCTCCTCCAAGTTCCGACATGGAATTTAGAAAGTTACTCTTCGTCTTCTTGGGGGGAGAGGAGTTCCCATAGATTTAATTGCATTCTTCGCCCAAACTTGTTCTCTCTCTGCGGAGGACGTTTCAATAAACCCAGTTTCTGAACTTTGAAGTCTGGAGCCGTTGAAACGCGTTTCGACTTGAAGAGTAACTTGGGACAAAGTAAACAGGAGCAGAAGTTGGAGTTTTTAACCCATTGTTGTAACTCGGATTTTAGTAAAAACTTCAAGACGAGAATTTTCGGCGGATAGATAGATTGGGGTTTAAAATTTGTGCTAGAGAGAGAGAGAGAGAGAGAGAGAGAGAGAGAGAGAGAGAGAGAGAGAGAGAGAGAGAGAGAGAGAATCCCTTCCATCAAAATGTGTCAAGAAAATTTCACTGCAGTTACCCCTATTAGCAATTGTTTTAAAAATCATAGTTATTCGTGACAGTATATTTACAAATAATTTGTGTTATTGGTGCAATTGTTTAATAACAGTGGAAATTACTGACGAGAGAGAGAGAGAGAGAGAGAGAGAGAGAGAGAGAGAGAGAGAGAGAGAGAGAGAGAGAGAGAGAGCGCACTTCGCCTTCATAGAAAATGCAAAGCGATACATCTACATCTACCTTCTCTTTCCCCGATTTCTCCCGACCCACTGTGTTATACAAATTGATTTTTTTCTAAATTTCAACGTGGTCTCGGGTTGACCCATCAATGCACATGCGTTATTTCAGAGCCCTTGGGTAGTTAGTTAGTTCGTACGTTAGTTAATGAGACAAGAATTAAGTGTGTATGTGTTTTTAGCTAAAATGGTTTACGTCAGAACTTTTTTATACTGCTTTTTAGTACATTGTTTCACACGAGTCCTAAAGGTTTAAAGTTTAAAGGTCGCTTATGAATGACAAAGGCAAGGAACAGTTACAATGCCTTAGAGACTGACTATCTATATATATGGGCAGCGCCTAAGCCCCCTCTCCACCCAAGCTAGGACCAGGGAAGGCCAGGCAATGGTTGCTGAAGACTTAGCAGATAGTCCCCCGTATCCATAGTTCAAAAGAATTGTGAGATTAAAGATACTACAAGAAACTGTCGAGCTTGAGCGGGTCTCGAACCCCAGTCCAGTAGAAATTGCGAAAATTCCATATGATTGAATATTTGAAATTTGCTCTTTTGATATTACTTTGCCAAATTGTTGCGAATTTATTTTCATTTTTCTTAATAACATTTTAATTTTCCTAGATTTAGCCATTCTTAAGACAAACTAAAGAGAAATCGATAAAATTACTTATGATTGAATGTTTAAAATTCGCTATTTTGATATTACTTTGCCAAATTGTTTCTAATTTATTTTTATTTTTATTATTAACATTTTAATTTTACTAGATTTAGCCATTCTTAAAACAAACCAAAGAGAAATGGCTAAAATTTTTATATGATTGAATATTTGAAATTTGCTCTTTTGATATTACTTTGTTGCATAGTTGCTAATTTATTTTTATTTTTATTATTAACATTTTAATCTTCAATAGATTTATCCATTCTAAAACAAACCGAAGAGAAATGGCTAAAATTTCTTATGATTGAATGTTTAAAATTCGCTCATTTGATATTACTCTGCCAAATTGTTGCTAATTTATTTTCATTTTTATTATTAACATTTTAATTTTCACCATATTTAGACATTCTTAAAACAAACCAAAGAGAAATTGATAAAATTTTTATATGATTGAATATTTAAGATTTGCTTATTTGATATTACTTTGCCAAATTGTTGCTAATATATTTTTATTTTATTATGAACATTTTGATTTTCTCTAGATTTATCCATTCTTAAAACAAACCGAAGAGAAATGGCTAAAATTTCTCATGATTTAATGTTTAAAATTCGTCTCTTTTGATATTACTTTGCCAAATTATTGCTAATATATTTTTATTTCTATTAATAACATTTTAATTTCACTAGATTCAGTCATTCTAAAAACAAACCGAAGAAAAACTGCTAAAATTTCATATGATTGAATATTTAAAATTCGCTCTTTTGATATTACTCTGCCAAATTATTGCTAATATATCTTTATTTTATAGATGAATTTTTAATTTTCACTAGATTTAGCCATTCTTAAAACAAACTAGAGAGAAATTGCGAAAATTTCATATGATTGAATATTTAAAATTTGCTCATTTCATATTACTTTGCAAAATTGTTTCTAATTTATTTTTATTTTTATTATTGACATTTTAATTTTCATCAAATTTGTGAAAAAATAATCTGCCAAATGAAAATATATTAAACTTGCTGGAGTAATTACAAATATTGTTTTCAAATATGCTAGTTCTTTAACACAAAAGGTCATTGGAGGTAAATGTAATATATTTTTATTTTTATTATTAACATTTTAATTTTCACTAAATTTGGGGAAAAAAACTGCCAAATGAAAATATAAACTTATTGGAGTAATTACAAATATTTTTTTTCAATGGTTGATAGTTCTTTAACACGAAATGTCATTGGAGGTAAATGTAATATATTTTTATTTTTATTATTAACATTTTAATTTTCACCAAATTTAGGAAAAAAATAATCTGCCAAATGAAAATATATTAAACATGCTGTAATAATTACAATTTTTTTTTTTTTTAATAGTTGATAGTTCTTTAACACGAAAGGTCATTGGAAGAACTTGATCCCGTGACATAAGGTCAACAGCCTCTAAAGAAATAAGAAATTAAAGACTGCCAAAATTGTATTCTCTAAATTAATGAAGCTGATGCATGCATAAGATAAAACTTTTATCATCTGACCTCTTAATAGATAAAAAAAAAAAAATCCGTTGTCCTCATTAATTCCTTCAAAATATTTCTGTATTTTTGGTTTTAAAAGGATTTTGACCTTAGGATCAACAGTATATATAGGAAATATTTACAGCTTATCAAAAA
Source organism: Palaemon carinicauda (assembly GCF_036898095.1). Classification (NCBI taxonomy): domain Eukaryota; kingdom Metazoa; phylum Arthropoda; class Malacostraca; order Decapoda; family Palaemonidae; genus Palaemon; species Palaemon carinicauda. The sequence goes on from NC_090754.1 coordinate 47,017,586, forward strand.
GTAATATGTAATCGGTGTCAAATAATCCACAAAATGTAAGAACATAATCTATGCTTGATTTAGTCCTATTTATAAGGTAATCTCTCCTATATAATAAGGAACAATTGTCTGGATATATATATATATATATATATATATATATATATATATATATATGTGTGTATATATATATGTATGTATATATATGTATATATGTGTATATATATATATATATACATATGTGTCTATATACATATATATACATATATATATATGTGTGTATATACATATATCTATATATATTTATATATATATATATATATATATATATATATGTTTAAATATATATATATATATATATATATATATATATATATATATATATGTGTGTGTGTGTAATCTATCCTATATAATAAAGGACAATTGTCTGGATATATATATATATATATATATGAACATATATCACAAGCACACGTGATTTTAATTAATGTAAATATCACCCACGAAATGCATTTAATACCGAATTCTATCTTGGGAAATACATATCCACTTGGAATTCATTTTATGGTAACAGCTTCTGGCCGGGTGGTGATTCGAACCACCACCTGTACGGCTAGAAACTATGCTTGGCAGGGACCCTACCGAATCAGCTATCAAGAGATAGCTGATTCGGTAGAGATAGCTGATTCGGTAGGGTCCCTGCCAAGCATAGTTTCTAGCCGTACAGGTGGTGGTTCGAATCACCACCCG
>NC_090754.1:47023314-47040067 GCF_036898095.1 Palaemon carinicauda
TTTAAGTTTCTTATTATTATTATTATTATTATTGTTATTATTATTATTATAATTATTATTAGTATTATTATTATTATTATTATTATTATTATTATTATTGTTATTATTATTATTATAATAATAATAATGATTATTATTATTATTATTATTATTATTATTATTATTATTATTATAATAATAATAATAATAATAATAATAATAATAATTATTATTATTATTATTATTATTATTATTATGACTTGCTAAGCTACAACCCTAGTTGGAAAAGCAGGATGATATAAGCCCAGAGGATCCAACAGGGAAAATAGAAGAAGGATGCTAGTATTGGGTAGGATACCTTAGGTCAGGTAAGGTTAGGTAATTATTAGAAATATTACGAATGTCTCGAAATCAATTGTAAACATTTGAGTTGTGAACCTATGTTTTCTTGTTTTTCTGTTTATGTACAGAAATAAGAGAATAAACTTATGTTCATTTTTAATAAATAGTTTCATCGAATAATTAAAAAAAACTTTTTTATGAAACTGGCAACTGTATTAGATATCATCAAACTAAATTTTTTTTCTTTGATAGTTTTTCCCTTTGTTACTTTTTCCCTTTGCTACTCTTTATCTTTACTACATTTTATTGCTTTGCTACTTTTTCTCTTTTCTATTCTTTTTCTTTGCTACTTTTTATTGGTTTGCTACTTTTTTGCTTTTCTACTTTTTCTCTTTGCTACTCTTTTCCTGTGCTACCTTTTCCTTTGCTACTCTTTTCCTTTGATACTTTTTATTGCTTTGCTACTTTATTTCTTTGCTACTTTTTTGCTTTGCTACTTTTTCTCTTTGCTACTCTTTTCCTCTGCTACTCTTTTCCTCTGCTACTATTTTCCTTTGCTACTTTTTATTGCTTTGCTACTTTTTTCTTTGCTACTTTTCCTCTGCTTCTCTTTTCCTTGGTACTGTTTATTGCTTTGCTACTTTTTTCTTTGCTACCTTTTCCTCTGCTACTCTTTTCCTTTGCTACTTTTTATTGCTTTGCCACTTTTTTCCTTTGTTACTTTTTTCATATTTCCTCTACCATATTTTCCTCTCTTCGTATTTTTTTATATTTCATATCAACCTACTTTCTTAATAATATCTCTACTCTCCTTCCTCCTCATCTTATTCTCCTCTTTTCATAATTCCATCATGGTTTGCTTATTCTTCTCATCCTTTTATCATACTTTTTTAGGATTTCCTATCTCACTCATTTCTTTATTTATTCTTATCTCTACAACAGCTTCTAACTTCTCATTTTTTCCTTTATTAGCTTTGGCGTTTAAAGCTTAGAGGGGTATATGGGCGGTTAACTGTATACGATTCCTAATAGATTTTTTTTATTTACGTATCCAGCTTCATCCTTTTTCCATTTTACAATTTATAGACCAACGAAGACTTCAGTTTTAATAATAATAATAATAATAATAATAATAATAATAATAATAATATTATTATTATTATTATTATTATTATTATTATTATTATTATTATTATTATTATCATTATCCCTTTTCTGATTACAAAGAGCTAGTTTGGGAAATTTTTGGGAGATTGTTGTTTACCGAGTGGTTTGCCGTTGAGTGTTACAGGAAATGATATACAGTATATATATATATATATATATATATATATGTATATATATATATATATATATAGAGAGAGAGAGAGAGAGAGAGAGAGAGAGAGAGAGAGAGAGAGAGAGAGAGAGAAAGCCAGGTACTTGTTATCTATTATATAGAGAAGATATTAATATAAATATTATTATTATTACTATTATTATTGTTAGTAGTAGTAGTAGTAATAATAATAGTAATAATAGTAATATTATAACTTGTTCGTCTTTAATTTTTTCCCACCATCTTTCTTCATTGACTTTTCCTCTTCCTCCTCCCCCCTTCATTCTTCTTTTTTTTTCCTTCTCTCCCTCTGAGAAATGTTATCCAGACAAACAATCTCCCGAAAGTTTTCCCCAACTTTTTTCCCCAACAGGTTTTTTGGCGAAGGTTTTAGGAGTCTCCCGAGAGGAATCTTCTTCGGTCGATCATCCGATTTTGATCAATTATTTGGCTCCGTTTTTTAGCTTCAAGATTTCTACTTTTTTTTTTATTTCTAAGATAGACACATGGATAAAGTAGTTTTGCCATCAGATGGCTTGGCAACAGCGCACATAGTCCCTAGTATTTGGCAACAGCGCACATAGTCCCTAGTATTTGGCAACAGCGCACATAGTCCCTAGTATTTGGCAACAGCGCACATAGTCCCTAGTATTTGGCAACAGCGGACTAAGTCTAGATTTTATTCAAATGCACATATTTAAAGGCCACTCATGAATGGCAAAGGCATGGGACGTTTGTTCGTACGTTCAGGTTGCCTGGCTTATACATCCAGGTAGGGGCTCTTGGTACAAGGCACTAACCCCAAAAGCCAAGCAAGGGACAGTGACAGTCTCCAGGGAAGCCCCCTCTCCACCCAAGCTAGGATCAGGGAGGGCCAGGCAATGGCTGCTGAGCAAGACAGTGACAGTGTCCAAGCCCCCTCTCCACTCAAGCTAGGATCAGGGAGGGCCAGGCAATGGCTGCTGAGCAAGGTGACAGTGTCCAACCTCCTCTCCACCCAAGCTAGGATCAGGGAGGGCCAGGCAATGGCTGCTGAGCAAGGGAGAGTGACAGTGTCCAAGCTCCCTCTCCACCCAAGCTAGGATCAGGGAGGGCCAGGCAATGGCTGCTGAGCAAGGGAGAGTGACAGTGTCCAAGCTCCCTCTCCACCCAAGCTAGGATCAGGGAGGGCCAGGCAATGGCTGCTGAGCAAGGAGAGTGACAGTGTCCAAGCCTCCCTCTCCACCCAAGCTAGGATCAGGGAGGGCCAGGCAATGGCTGCTGAGCAAGTGACAGTGACAGTATCCAAGCCCCCTCTCCACTCAAGCTAGGATCAGGGAGGGCCAGGCAATGGCTGCTGAGCAAGGTGACAGTGTCCAACCTCCTCTCCACCCAAGCTAGGATCAGGGAGGGCCAGGCAATGGCTGCTGAGCAAGGGAGAGTGACAGTGTCCAAGCTCCCTCTCCACTCAAGCTAGGATCAGGGAGGGCCAGGCAATGGCTGCTGAGCAAGGGAGAGTGACAGTGTCCAAGCTCCCTCTCCACCCAAGCTAGGATCAGGGAGGGCCAGGCAATGGCTGCTGAGCAAAGAGTGACAGTGTCCAAGCTCCCTCTCCACTCAAGCTAGGATCAGGGAGGGCCAGGCAATGGCTGCTGAGCAAGGTGACAGTGTCCAACCTCCTCTCCACTCAAGCTAGGATCAGGGAGGGCCAGGCAATGGCCGCTGAGCAAGGGAGAGTGACAGTGTCCAAGCCCCCTCTCCACTCAAGCTAGGATCAGGGAGGGCCAGGCAATGGCCGCTGAGCAAGGGAGAGTGACAGTGTCCAAGCCCCCTCTCCACTCAAGCTAGGATCAGGGAGGGCCAGGCAATGGCTGCTGAGCAAGATAGTGACAGTGTCCAAGCCCCCTCTCCACTCAAGCTAGGATCAGGGAGGGCCAGGCAATGGCTGCTGAGCAAGGTGACAGTGTCCAACCTCCTCTCCACCCAAGCTAGGATCAGGGAGGGCCAGGCAATGGCTGCTGAGCAAGTGACAGTGACAGTATCCAAGCCCCCTCTCCACTCAAGCTAGGATCAGGGAGGGCCAGGCAATGGCTGCTGAGCAAGTGAGAGTGACAGTGTCCAAGCCCCCTCTCCACCCAAGCTAGGATCAGGGAGGGCCAGGCAATGGCTGCTGAGCAAGTGACAGTGACAGTATCCAAGCCCCCTCTCCACTCAAGCTAGGATCAGGGAGGGCCAGGCAATGGCTGCTGAGCAAGTGACAGTGACAGTGTCCAACCTCCTCTCCACCAAGCTAGGATCAGGGAGGGCCAGGCAATGGCTGCTGAGCAAGGGAGAGTGACAGTGTCCAAGCTCCCTCTCCACTCAAGCTAGGATGAGAGAGGGCCAGGCAATGGCTGCTGAGCAAGGGAGAGTGACAGTGTCCAAGCTCCCTCTCCACTCAAGCTAGGATGAGAGAGGGCCAGGCAATGGCTGCTGAGCAAGGGAGAGTGACAGTGTCCAAGCTCCCTCTCCACTCAAGCTAGGATGAGAGAGGGCCAGGCAATGGCTGCTGAGCAAGGGAGAGTGACAGTGTCCAAGCTCCCTCTCCACTCAAGCTAGGATGAGAGAGGGCCAGGCAATGGCTGCTGAGCAAGGGAGAGTGACAGTGTCCAAGCTCCCTCTCCACTCAAGCTAGGATCAGGGAGGGCCAGGCAATGGCTGCTGAGCAAAGAGTGACAGTGTCCAACCTCCCTCTCCACTCAAGCTAGGATCAGGGAGGGCCAGGCAATGGCTGCTGAGCAAGGTGACAGTGTCCAACCTCCTCTCCACTCAAGCTAGGATCAGGGAGGGCCAGGCAATGGCTGCTGAGCAAGGGAGAGTGACAGTGTCCAAGCCCCTCTCCACTCAAGCTAGGATCAGGGAGGGCCAGGCAATGGCTGCTGAGCAAAGAGTGACAGTGTCCAACCTCCCTCTCCACTCAAGCTAGGATCAGGGAGGGCCAGGCAATGGCTGCTGAGCAAGTGACAGTGACAGTGTCCAACCTCCTCTCCACTCAAGCTAGGATCAGGGAGGGCCAGGCAATGGCTGCTGAGCAAGGGAGAGTGACAGTGTCCAAGCTCCCTCTCCACTCAAGCTAGGATGAGAGAGGGCCAGGCAATGGCTGCTGAGCAAGGGAGAGTGACAGTGTCCAAGCTCCCTCTCCACTCAAGCTAGGATGAGAGAGGGCCAGGCAATGGCTGCTGAGCAAGGGAGAGTGACAGTGTCCAAGCTCCCTCTCCACTCAAGCTAGGATCAGGGAGGGCCAGGCAATGGCTGCTGAGCAAAGAGTGACAGTGTCCAACCTCCCTCTCCACTCAAGCTAGGATCAGGGAGGGCCAGGCAATGGCTGCTGAGCAAGGTGACAGTGTCCAACCCCTCTCCACTCAAGCTAGGATCAGGGAGGGCCAGGCAATGGCTGCTGAGCAAGGGAGAGTGACAGTGTCCAAGCCCCTCTCCACTCAAGCTAGGATCAGGGAGGGCCAGGCAATGGGCTGAGCAATCAAGGTGACAGTGTCCAACCTCCTCTCCACTCAAGCTAGGATCAGGGAGGGCCAGGCAATGGCTGCTGAGCAAGGTGACAGTGTCCAACCTCCTCTCCACTCAAGCTAGGATCAGGGAGGGCCAGGCAATGGCTGCTGAGCAAGGGAGAGTGACAGTGTCCAAGCTCCCTCTCCACTCAAGCTAGGATGAGAGAGGGCCAGGCAATGGCTGCTGAGCAAGGGAGAGTGACAGTGTCCAAGCTCCCTCTCCACTCAAGCTAGGATGAGAGAGGGCCAGGCAATGGCTGCTGAGCAAGGGAGAGTGACAGTGTCCAAGCTCCCTCTCCACTCAAGCTAGGATCAGGGAGGGCCAGGCAATGGCTGCTGAGCAAGGGAGAGTGACAGTGTCCAAGCCCCCTCTCCACTCAAGCTAGGATCAGGGAGGGCCAGGCAATGGCTGCTGAGCAAGGGAGAGTGACAGTGTCCAAGCCCCCTCTCCACCCAAGCTAGGATCAGGGAGGGCCAGGCAATGGCTGCTGAGCAAGGGAGAGTGACAGTGTCCAAGCTCCCTCTCCACTCAAGCTAGGATGAGAGAGGGCCAGGCAATGGCTGCTGAGCAAGGGAGAGTGACAGTGTCCAAGCTCCCTCTCCACTCAAGCTAGGATGAGAGAGGGCCAGGCAATGGCTGCTGAGCAAGGGAGAGTGACAGTGTCCAAGCTCCCTCTCCACTCAAGCTAGGATGAGAGAGGGCCAGGCAATGGCTGCTGAGCAAGGGAGAGTGACAGTGTCCAAGCTCCCTCTCCACTCAAGCTAGGATGAGAGAGGGCCAGGCAATGGCTGCTGAGCAAGGGAGAGTGACAGTGTCCAAGCTCCCTCTCCACTCAAGCTAGGATCAGGGAGGGCCAGGCAATGGCTGCTGAGCAAAGAGTGACAGTGTCCAACCTCCTCTCCACTCAAGCTAGATCAGGGAGGGCCAGGCAATGGCTGCTGAGCAAGTGACAGTGTCCAAGCCCCCTCTCCACCCAAGCTAGGATCAGGGAGGGCCAGGCAATGGCTGCTGAGCAAGGGAGAGTGACAGTGTCCAAGCCCCTCTCCACTCAAGCTAGGATCAGGGAGGGCCAGGCAATGGCTGCTGAGCAAGGGAGAGTGACAGTGTCCAAGCCCCCTCTCCACTCAAGCTAGGATCAGGGAGGGCCAGGCAATGGCTGCTGAGCAAGTGACAGTGACAGTGTCCAAGCCCCCTCTCCACTCAAGCTAGGATCAGGGAGGGCCAGGCAATGGCTGCTGAGCAAGTGACAGTGACAGTATCCAAGCCCCCTCTCCACTCAAGCTAGGATCAGGGAGGGCCAGGCAATGGCTGCTGAGCAAGTGACAGTGACAGTCCAAGCCCCCTCTCCACCCAAGCTAGGATCAGGGAGGGCCAGGCAATGGCTGCTGAGCAAGGGAGAGTGACAGTGTCCAAGCTCCCTCTCCACTCAAGCTAGGATCAGGGAGGGCCAGGCAATGGCTGCTGAGCAAGGGAGAGTGACAGTGTCCAAGCCCCCTCTCCACTCAAGCTAGGATCAGGGAGGGCCAGGCAATGGCTGCTGAGCAAGGGAGAGTGACAGTGTCCAAGCCCCCTCTCCACCCAAGCTAAGATCAGGGAGGGCCAGGCAATGGCTGCTGAGCAAGTGACAGTGACAGTATCCAAGCCCCCTCTCCACTCAAGCTAGGATCAGGGAGGGCCAGGCAATGGCCGCTGAGCAAGGGAGAGTGACAGTGTCCAAGCTCCCTCTCCACCCAAGCTAGGATGAGAGAGGGCCAGGCAATGGCTGCTGAGCAAGGGAGAGTGACAGTGTCCAAGCTCCCTCTCCACTCAAGCTAGGATGAGAGAGGGCCAGGCAATGGCTGCTGAGCAAGGGAGAGTGACAGTGTCCAAGCTCCCTCTCCACTCAAGCTAGGATGAGAGAGGGCCAGGCAATGGCTGCTGAGCAAGGGAGAGTGACAGTGTCCAAGCTCCCTCTCCACCCAAGCTAGGATGAGAGAGGGCCAGGCAATGGCTGCTGAGCAAGGGAGAGTGACAGTGTCCAAGCTCCCTCTCCACTCAAGCTAGGATGAGAGAGGGCCAGGCAATGGCTGCTGAGCAAGGGAGAGTGACAGTGTCCAAGCTCCCTCTCCACTCAAGCTAGGATGAGAGAGGGCCAGGCAATGGCTGCTGAGCAAGGGAGAGTGACAGTGTCCAAGCTCCCTCTCCACTCAAGCTAGGATGAGGGAGGGCCAGGCAATGGCTGCTGAGCAAGGGACAGTGACAGTATCCAAGCCCCCTCTCCACTCAAGCTAGGATCAGGGAGGGCCAGGCAATGGCTGCTGAGCAAGGGAGAGTGACAGTGTCCAAGCTCCCTCTCCACTCAAGCTAGGATCAGGGAGGGCCAGGCAATGGCTGCTAATCAAGGGACAGTGTCCAACCTCCTTCTCCACCCAAGCTAAGATCAGGGAGGGCCAGGCAATGGCTGCTGAGCAAGTGACAGTGACAGTGTCCAAGCTCCCTCTCCACTCAAGCTAGGATGAGAGAGGGCCAGGCAATGGCTGCTGAGCAAGGGAGAGTGACAGTGTCCAAGCTCCCTCTCCACTCAAGCTAGGATCAGGGAGGGCCAGGCAATGGCTGCTGAGCAAGGGAGAGTGACAGTGTCCAAGCTCCCTCTCCACCCAAGCTAAGATCAGGGAGGGCCAGGCAATGGCTGCTGAGCAAGGGAGAGTGACAGTGTCCAAGCTCCCTCTCCACTCAAGCTAGGATCAGGGAGGGCCAGGCAATGGCTGCTGAGCAAGGGAGAGTGACAGTGTCCAAGCTCCCTCTCCACTCAAGCTAGGATCAGGGAGGGCCAGGCAATGGCTGCTGAGCAAAGGTGACAGTGTCCAAGCTCCCTCTCCACTCAAGCTAGGATCAGGGAGGGCCAGGCAATGGCTGCTGAGCAAGACAGTGACAGTGTCCAAGCTCCCTCTCCACTCAAGCTAGGATCAGGGAGGGCCAGGCAATGGCTGCTGAGCAAGGGAGAGTGACAGTGTCCAAGCTCCCTCTCCACTCAAGCTAGGATCAGGGAGGGCCAGGCAATGGCTGCTGAGCAAGGGAGAGTGACAGTGTCCAAGCTCCCTCTCCACTCAAGCTAGGATCAGGGAGGGCCAGGCAATGGCTGCTGAGCAAGGGAGAGTGACAGTGTCCAAGCTCCCTCTCCACCCAAGCTAAGATCAGGGAGGGCCAGGCAATGGCTGCTGAGCAAGGGAGAGTGACAGTGTCCAAGCTCCCTCTCCACCCAAGCTAAGATCAGGGAGGGGCCAGGCAATGGCTGCTGAGCAAGGGAGAGTGACAGTGTCCAAGCTCCCTCTCCACTCAAGCTAGGATCAGGGAGGGCCAGGCAATGGCTGCTGAGCAAGGGAGAGTGACAGTGTCCAAGCTCCCTCTCCACTCAAGCTAGGATGAGAGAGGGCCAGGCAATGGCTGCTGAGCAAGTGACAGTGACAGTGTCCAAGCTCCCTCTCCACTCAAGCTAGGATCAGGGAGGGCCAGGCAATGGCCGCTGAGCAAGGGAGAGTGACAGTGTCCAAGCTCCCTCTCCACTCAAGCTAGGATCAGGGAGGGCCAGGCAATGGCTGCTGAGCAAGGGAGAGTGACAGTGTCCAAGCTCCCTCTCCACCCAAGCTAAGATCAGGGAGGGCCAGGCAATGGCTGCTGAGCAAGGGAGAGTGACAGTGTCCAAGCTCCCTCTCCACCCAAGCTAAGATCAGGGAGGGCCAGGCAATGGCTGCTGAGCAAGGGAGAGTGACAGTGTCCAAGCTCCCTCTCCACCCAAGCTAAGATCAGGGAGGGCCAGGCAATGGCTGCTGAGCAAGGGAGAGTGACAGTGTCCAAGCTCCCTCTCCACTCAAGCTAGGATCAGGGAGGGCCAGGCAATGGCTGCTGAGCAAGGGAGAGTGACAGTGTCCAAGCTCCCTCTCCACTCAAGCTAGGATCAGGGAGGGCCAGGCAATGGCTGCTGAGCAAGGGAGAGTGACAGTGTCCAAGCTCCCTCTCCACTCAAGCTAGGATCAGGGAGGGCCAGGCAATGGCTGCTGAGCAAGGGAGAGTGACAGTGTCCAAGCTCCCTCTCCACTCAAGCTAGGATCAGGGAGGGCCAGGCAATGGCTGCTGAGCAAGGGAGAGTGACAGTGTCCAAGCTCCCTCTCCACTCAAGCTAGGATCAGGGAGGGCCAGGCAATGGCTGCTGAGCAAGGGAGAGTGACAGTGTCCAAGCTCCCTCTCCACTCAAGCTAGGATCAGGGAGGGCCAGGCAATGGCTGCTGAGCAAGGGAGAGTGACAGTGTCCAAGCTCCCTCTCCACTCAAGCTAGGATCAGGGAGGGGCCAGGCAATGGCTGCTGAGCAAGGGAGAGTGACAGTGTCCAAGCTCCCTCTCCACTCAAGCTAGGATCAGGGAGGGCCAGGCAATGGCTGCTGAGCAAGGGAGAGTGACAGTGTCCAAGCTCCCTCTCCACTCAAGCTAGGATCAGGGAGGGCCAGGCAATGGCTGCTGAGCAAGGGAGAGTGACAGTGTCCAAGCTCCCTCTCCACTCAAGCTAGGATCAGGGAGGGCCAGGCAATGGCTGCTGAGCAAGGGAGAGTGACAGTGTCCAAGCTCCCTCTCCACCCAAGCTAAGATCAGGGAGGGCCAGGCAATGGCTGCTGAGCAAGGGAGAGTGACAGTGTCCAAGCTCCCTCTCCACTCAAGCTAGGATCAGGGAGGGCCAGGCAATGGCTGCTAATCAAGGGACAGTGTCCAACCTCCTTCTCCACCCAAGCTAAGATCAGGGAGGGCCAGGCAATGGCTGCTGAGCAAGGAGAGTGACAGTGTCCAAGCCTCCCTCTCCACTCAAGCTAGGATCAGGGAGGGCCAGGCAATGGCTGCTGAGCAAGGTGACAGTGTCCAACCTCCTCTCCACCCAAGCTAAGATCAGGGAGGGCCAGGCAATGGCCGCTGAGCAAGGGAGAGTGACAGTGTCCAAGCCCCCTCTCCACCTCAAGCTAGGATCAGGGAGGGCCAGGCAATGGCCGCTGAGCAAGGGAGAGTGACAGTGTCCAAGCCCCCTCTCCACCAAGCTAGGATCAGGGAGGGCCAGGCAATGGCTGCTGAGCAAGGGAGAGTGACAGTGTCCAAGCCCCTCTCCACCAAGCTAGGATCAGGGAGGGCCAGGCAATGGCTGCTGAGCAAGGGACAGTGACAGTGTCCAACCCCTCTCCACCCAAGCTAGGATCAGGGAGGGCCAGGCAATGGCTGCTGAGCAAGGGAGAGTGACAGTGTCCAAGCCTCCCTCTCCACCCAAGCTAGGATCAGGAGGGCCAGGCAATGGCTGCTGAGCAAGGGACAGTGACAGTGTCCAAGCCCCCTCTCCACCAAGCTAGGATCAGGGAGGGCCAGGCAATGGCTGCTGAGCAAGGGAGAGTGACAGTGTCCAAGCCCCCTCTCCACCTAGTAAGCTAGGATCAGGGAGGGCCAGGCAATGGCTGCTGAGCAAGGGACAGTGACAGTGTCCAAGCCCCCTCTCCACTCAAGCTAGGATCAGGGAGGGCCAGGCAATGGCCGCTGAGCAAGGGAGAGTGACAGTGTCCAAGCCCCCTCTCCACCTAGTAAGCTAGGATCAGGGAGGGCCAGGCAATGGCTGCTGAGCAAGGGACAGTGACAGTGTCCAAGCCCCCTCTCCACTCAAGCTAGGATCAGGGAGGGCCAGGCAATGGCCGCTGAGCAAGGGAGAGTGACAGTGTCCAAGCCCCCTCTCCACCTAGTAAGCTAGGATCAGGGAGGGCCAGGCAATGGCCGCTGAGCAAGGGAGAGTGACAGTGTCCAAGCCCCCTCTCCACCTAGTAAGCTAGGATCAGGGAGGGCCAGGCAATGGCCGCTGAGCAAGGGAGAGTGACAGTGTCCAAGCCCCCTCTCCACCTAGTAAGCTAGGATCAGGGAGGGCCAGGCAATGGCCGCTGAGCAAGGGAGAGTGACAGTGTCCAAGCCCCCTCTCCACCTAGTAAGCTAGGATCAGGGAGGGCCAGGCAATGGCCGCTGAGCAAGGGAGAGTGACAGTGTCCAAGCCCCCTCTCCACCTAGTAAGCTAGGATCAGGGAGGGCCAGGCAATGGCCGCTGAGCAAGGGAGAGTGACAGTGTCCAAGCCCCCTCTCCACCTAGTAAGCTAGGATCAGGGAGGGCCAGGCAATGGCCGCTGAGCAAGGGAGAGTGACAGTGTCCAAGCCCCCTCTCCACCTAGTAAGCTAGGATCAGGGAGGGCCAGGCAATGGCGCTGAGCAAGGGAGAGTGACAGTGTCCAAGCCCCCTCTCCACCTAGTAAGCTAGGATCAGGGAGGGCCAGGCAATGGCTGCTGAGCAAGGGACAGTGACAGTGTCCAAGCCCCCTCTCCACTCAAGCTAGGATCAGGGAGGGCCAGGCAATGGCTGCTGAGCAAGGGACAGTGACAGTGTCCAAGCCCCCTCTCCACTCAAGCTAGGATCAGGGAGGGCCAGGCAATGGCTGCTGAGCAAGGGACAGTGACAGTGTCCAAGCCCCCTCTCTCCAGCTCAAGCTAGGATCAGGGAGGGCCAGGCAATGGCTGCTGAGCAAGGGACAGTGACAGTGTCCAAGCCCCCTCTCCACTCAGAGCTAGGATCAGGGAGGGCCAGGCAATGGCCGCTGAGCAAGGGAGAGTGACAGTGTCCAAGCCCCCTCTCCACCTAGTAAGCTAGGATCAGGGAGGGCCAGGCAATGGCTGCTGAGCAAGGGACAGTGACAGTGTCCAAGCCCCCTCTCCACTCAAGCTAGGATCAGGGAGGGCCAGGCAATGGCCGCTGAGCAAGGGAGAGTGACAGTGTCCAAGCCCCCTCTCCACCTAGTAAGCTAGGATCAGGGAGGGCCAGGCAATGGCTGCTGAGCAAGGGACAGTGACAGTGTCCAAGCCCCCTCTCCACTCAAGCTAGGATCAGGGAGGGCCAGGCAATGGCCGCTGAGCAAGGGAGAGTGACAGTGTCCAAGCCCCCTCTCCACCTAGTAAGCTAGGATCAGGGAGGGCCAGGCAATGGCTGCTGAGCAAGGGACAGTGACAGTGTCCAAGCCCCCTCTCCACTCAAGCTAGGATCAGGGAGGGCCAGGCAATGGCCGCTGAGCAAGGGAGAGTGACAGTGTCCAAGCCCCCTCTCCACCTAGTAAGCTAGGATCAGGGAGGGCCAGGCAATGGCTGCTGAGCAAGGGACAGTGACAGTGTCCAAGCCCCCTCTCCACTCAAGCTAGGATCAGGGAGGGCCAGGCAATGGCCGCTGAGCAAGGGAGAGTGACAGTGTCCAAGCCCCCTCTCCACCTAGTAAGCTAGGATCAGGAGGGCCAGGCAATGGCTGCTGAGCAAGGGACAGTGACAGTGTCCAAGCCCCCTCTCCACTCAAGCTAGGATCAGGGAGGGCCAGGCAATGGCCGCTGAGCAAGGGAGAGTGACAGTGTCCAAGCCCCCTCTCCACCTAGTAAGCTAGGATCAGGGAGGGCCAGGCAATGGCTGCTGAGCAAGGGACAGTGACAGTGTCCAAGCCCCCTCTCCACTCAAGCTAGGATCAGGGAGGGCCAGGCAATGGCCGCTGAGCAAGGGAGAGTGACAGTGTCCAAGCCCCCTCTCCACTCAAGCTAGGATCAGGGAGGGCCAGGCAATGGCTGCTGAGCAAGGGACAGTGACAGTGTCCAAGCCCCCTCTCCACTCAAGCTAGGATCAGGGAGGGCCAGGCAATGGCTGCTGAGCAAGGGACAGTGACAGTATCCAAGCCCCCTCTCCACTCAAGCTAGGATCAGGGAGGGCCAGGCAATGGCTGCTGAGCAAGGGACAGTGACAGTATCCAAGCCCCCTCTCCACTCAAGCTAGGATCAGGGAGGGCCAGGCAATGGCTGCTGAGCAAGGGACAGTGACAGTGTCCAAGCCCCCTCTCCACTCAAGCTAGGATCAGGGAGGGCCAGGCAATGGCTGCTGAGCAAGGGAGAGTGACAGTGTCCAAGCCCCCTCTCCACCAAGCTAGGATCAGGGAGGGCCAGGCAATGGCTGCTGAGCAAGGGACAGTGACTGTGTCCAAGCCCCCTCTCCACCCAAGCTAGGATCAGGGAGGGCCAGGCAATGGCTGCTGAGCAAGGGAGAGTGACAGTGTCCAAGCTCCCTCTCCACCCAAGCTAGGGATGAGAAAGGGGCCAGGCAATGGCTGCTAATCAATGGACAGTGTCCAACCTCCTTCTCCACCCAAGCTAAGATCAGGGAGGGCCAGGCAATGGCTGCTGAGCAAGGGACAGTGACAGTATCCAAGCTCCCTCTCCACCCAAGCTAGGATGAGAAAGGGGCCAGGCAATGGCTGCTAATCAAGGGACAGTGTCCAACCTCCTTCTCCACCCAAGCTAAGATCAGGGAGGGCCAGGCAATGGCTGCTGAGCAGGGGAGAGTGACAGTGTCCAAGCTCCCTCTCCACCCAAGCTAGGATGAGAAAGGGCCAGGCAATGGCTGCTAATCAAGGGACAGTGTCCAACCTCCTTCTCCACCCAAGCTAAGATCAGGGAGGGCCAGGCAATGGCTGCTGAGCAAGGGAGAGTGACAGTATCCAAGCTCCCTCTCCACCCAAGCTAGGATGAGAAAGGGCCAGGCAATGGCTGCTAATCAAGGGACAGTGTCCAACCTCCTTCTCCACCCAAGCTAAGATCAGGGAGGGCCAGGCAATGGCTGCTGAGCAAGGGAGAGTGACAGTGTCCAAGCTCCCTCTCCACCCAAGCTAGGATGAGAAAGGGCCAGGCAATGGCTGCTAATCAAGGGACAGTGTCCCAACCTCCTTCTCCACCCAAGCTAAGATCAGGGAGGGCCAGGCAATGGCTGCTGAGCAAGGGACAGTGACAGTATCCAAGCCCCCTCTCCACTCAAGCTAGGATCAGGGAGGGCCAGGCAATGGCTGCTGAGCAAGGGACAGTGACAGTATCCAAGCCCCCCTCTCCACTCAAGCTAGGATCAGGGAGGGCCAGGCAATGGCCGCTGAGCAAGGGAGAGTGACAGTGTCCAAGCCCCCTCTCCACCTAGTAAGCTAGGATCAGGGAGGGGCCAGGGCAATGGCTGCTGAGCAAGGGGACAGTGACTGTGTCCAAGCCCCCCTCCTCCCACTCAAGCTAGGATCAGGGAGGGCCAGGCAATGGCTGCTGAGCAAGGGACAGTGACAGTATCCAAGCCCCCTCTCCACTCAAGCTAGGATCAGGGAGGGCCAGGCAATGGCTGCTGAGCAAGGGACAGTGACAGTATCCAAGCCCCCTCTCCACTCAAGCTAGGATCAGGGAGGGCCAGGCAATGGCTGCTGAGCAAGGGGACAGTGACAGTATCCAAGCCCCCTCTCCACTCAAGCTAGGATCAGGGAGGGCCAGGCAATGGCTGCTGAGCAAGGGACAGTGACAGTATCCAAGCCCCCTCTCCACTCAAGCTAAGATCAGGGAGGGCCAGGCAATGGCTGCTGAGCAAGGGACAGTGACAGTATCCAAGCCCCCCTCTCCACTCAAGCTAGGATCAGGGAGGGCCAGGCAATGGCTGCTGAGCAAGGGACAGTGACAGTATCCAAGCCCCCTCTCCACTCAAGCTAAGATCAGGGAGGGCCAGGCAATGGCTGCTGAGCAAGGGACAGTGACAGTATCCAAGCCCCCTCTCCACTCAAGCTAGGATCAGGGAGGGCCAGGCAATGGCTGCTGAGCAAGGGACAGTGACAGTATCCAAGCCCCCTCTCCACCTCAAGCTAAGATCAGGGAGGGCCAGGCAATGGCTGCTGAGCAAGGGACAGTGACAGTATCCAAGCCCCCTCTCCACTCAAGCTAGGATCAGGGAGGGCCAGGCAATGGCTGCTGAGCAAGGGACAGTGGACAGTATCCAAGCCCCCTCTCCACTCAAGCTAGGATCAGGGAGGGCCAGGCAATGGCCGCTGAGCAAGGGAGAGTGACAGTGTCCAAGCCCCCCTCTCCACCTAGTAAGCTAGGGATCAGGGAGGGCCAGGCAATGGCTGCTGAGCAAGGGACAGTGACTGTGTCCAAGCCCCCTCTCCACTCAAGCTAGGATCAGGGAGGGCCAGGCAATGGCCCGCTGAGCAAGGGGAGAGTGACCAGTGTCCAAGCCCCCTCTCCACCTAGTAAGCTAGGATCAGGGAGGGCCAGGCAATGGCTGCTGAGCAAGGGGACAGTGACAGTGTCCAAGCCCCCCTCTCCACTCAAGCTAGGATCAGGGAGGGCCAGGCAATGGCTGCTGAGCAAGGGAGAGTGACAGTGTCCAAGCTCCCTCTCCACCCAAGCTAGGATGAGAAAGGGCCAGGCAATGGCTGCTAATCAAGGGACAGTGTCCAACCTCCTTCTCCACCCAAGCTAAGATCAGGGAGGGCCAAGGCAATGGCTGCTGAGCAAGGGACAGTGACAGTATCCAAGCTCCCTCTCCACCCAAGCTAGGATGAGAAAGGGCCAGGCAATGGCTGCTAATCAAGGGACAGTGTCCAACCTCCTTCTCCACCCAAGCTAAGATCAGGGAGGGCCAGGCAATGGCTGCTGAGCAAGGGACAGTGACAGTATCCAAGCCCCCTCTCCACTCAAGGTAGGATCAGGGAGGGGCCAGGCAATGGCTGCTGAGCAAGGGACAGTGACAGTATCCAAGCCCCCTCTCCACTCAAGCTAGGATCAGGGAGGGCCAGGCAATGGCCGCTGAGCAAGGGAGAGTGACAGTGTCCAAGCCCCCTCTCCACCTAGTAAGCTAGGATCAGGGAGGGCCAGGCAATGGCTGCTGAGCAAGGGACAGTGACAGTGTCCAAGCCCCCCTCTCCACTCAAGCTAGGGATCAGGGAGGGCCAGGCAATGGCTGCTGAGCCAAGGGAGAGTGACAGTGTCCAAGCTCCCTCTCCACCCAAGCTAGGATGAGAAGAGGGCCAGGCAATTGCTGCTGAGCAAGGGAGAGTGACAGTGTCCAAGCTCCCTCTCCACCCAAGCTAGGATGAGAGAGGGCCAGGCAATGGCTGCTGAGCAAGGGAGAGTGACAGTGTCCAAGCTCCCTCTCCACCCAAGCTAGGATGAGAGAGGGCCAGGCAATGGCTGCTGAGCAAGGGAGAGTGACAGTGTCCAAGCTCCCTCTCCACCCAAGCTAGGGATGAGAGAGGGCCAGGCAATGGCTGCTGAGCAAGGGAGAGTGACAGTGTCCAAGCTCCCTCTCCACCCAAGCTAGGATGAGAGAGGGCCAGGCAATGGCTGCTGAGCAAGGGAGAGTGACAGTGTCCAAGCTCCCTCTCCACTCAAGCTAGGATCAGGGAGGGCCAGGCAATGGCTGCTGAGCAAGGGAGAGTGACCAGTGTCCAAGCTCCCTCTCCACCCAAGCTAGGATGAGAGAGGGCCAGGCAATGGCTGCTGAGCAAGGGAGAGTGACAGTGTCCAAGCTCCCTCTCCACCCCAAGCTAGGATGAGAGAGGGCCAGGCAATGGCTGCCTGAGCAAGGGAGAGTGACAGTGTCCAAGCTCCCTCTCCACCCCAAAGCTAGGATGAGAGAGGGCCAGGCAATGGCTGCTGAGCAAGGGGAGAGTGACAGTGTCCAAGCTCCCTCTCCACCCAAGCTAGGATGAGAGAGGGCCAGGCA
>NC_090754.1:47040567-47244113 GCF_036898095.1 Palaemon carinicauda
TATGTTAATTCAATAGTGATGCTATGAGAAGACCAACCCACCTGCTTCTGTTTGAGTTTGAAAATAAGGGCCTCATGATTGACTGAGTCAAAGGAAGCACTGAATTCAAGGCCAATCATACGAACTTCCAGATCATAATCAAGGGATTTCTGCCTATTATTGGGGACTAAGAAGGATATCACATGCTCCATTGCCTTTACGAAAGCCATATTGCAAATTAGGGAATGTGTGATTACTTTCAACAAACCAAAGTAGAGGTTTGCTAAGAGAAGAACAAAATCTTTAGATAATATGGGAGTTATGGAAATGGGGCAGTTATCAGCTGGACTTGAGCTACCACATACACATTTACACAATAAAGTAATATTAATTCTCCAACAAATGCTAAAAGAACCTCTTCCTGCTAACTTACGAAAAACAACATATAACTTAGGAGGCTATAAACCTGCGGTCTTTATATATATATAAAAAAAAAAAAAATACCATTTGGTTTTACATCTCCATAGGCATCAAGGTCCATCAAGAGAGTTTTAATTTCACGAGACCGAAAAGTTAAATTAGTTAGCTTAGCCTCTGGAGAGTAAAAATAAGGAAGATCAAGTTTCTCTTTACTGTGCTTACTTTGCTTACTATCAAATACATCAGACAAAAGGTATTTCTTTTTATTTGGACAGTGAGTGACAGACCATCTGGTTCAAGTAAAGGAGGAACTGTCACATCTACACCAAACAGTGCATATTAAAGAATAGCCTACCACTTATGTTCCAGAGATGTACCAGAAAGGGTTTCTTTAATGGCTAAATTGTATACCTTTTTGGTTGAAGCATATACTCTTTGAACAGAAGCGCTTAGCTGAGTACAGTTATTGGAAGTCATATATGATCTGTTCCTCTCCCAAAGATTATGATAGGTATCCTGCTTCTCCAAATAAACACGTGTATAGTCAGCATTGAACCAGATGTTATTACCGTAATACTGTAAGGAGGCTCATAGCTTTACCTGTAGATTAGGCAATAGTTTTGAAGTCATTTGCAATTTTATCTTACAGCCTCAGAGCCCTAACATGCTATTTTTATTTAGTCATAAACCCACTTTTCTTTTCAGGTAATCTTCAAGTGCTATCTTGCCACGTCTCTGAGTCAAAGGTGAATTGGTCTTTTATTTCAGATATTATAAAAATGTTCCTTCCACCCTGAGAAAAGAGATTTACCCTTACCTAAAGCATAACATGGATCTCTTTGGACATGAACTCCTAAACATTTCTTTATTTAGTATAAAAATTTGGTGGATGTAGAGTGAACAGCATATCTGTCTAGCTCTATAAAAGTATATTTTTGGGCTCGGGGCATGTCGTCCCGATGGAAGGTTCCTTCAGTAGCTTCCTAGGGTATATATGACTACAGTGGATATTCCCAGAGAATTAAACTAAAGGTCTCCAGAATTCTAACTTGTGGCGCGAATATCCCTAAAGTTGCCTTTTAGGATATCGCATAATAACGGGACGTATTCTTGACACACCACATCGCTATCTGCACCCTACATAGCGTTTACGCTTCGAGTGGGAAGAAGTGGCAAGATTAGGGAGGCGCCATTACAAAGTTCTCCTCCTCCGTTACTGTTATGGGTACTCGGATGATGTCATACCCGTCGCCATCTTGGATGACATAGCATCCGCCCGCCATCTTGGATGACATAGCATCCGCCCGCCATCTTGGATGACATAGCATCCGCCCGCCATCTTGGATGACATAGCATCCGCCCGCCATCTTGGATGACATAGCATCCGCCCGCCATCTTCATTCCTGAATCCTTTTCGCTGTAGCGTCCCAACCAGGTGTTTTTTCCCAATTCTTTCGCTATATCGGATATCATGTCGCAATCTTCAGCTTCTTCCCCCTCTGGAAAGTTGAGTATTCACCTCCTATATCGTATAAATACAGCTCTAACCATAAAGTAACGTTTTTTTTTTTTAAATAAATAGGGAGTTGGTTTCATGGCAGAGCGCTTTGCTTATTTGTTAGAGGTTTTTTAGCTTCTCCCATTTAAGTATCGTGTTTTACGTAAATGCGAAGTTTTCTTCTCATTTTCCTAAAACAGGGAAATTTTCCTCTATTCTGTTTTAATGTTAATATTTTACTTTTAATTGTTCATTACTTAAGTCGTTTTTTTCCTTATTTCCCTACTAGGATCCTATCGAGACACTATAGAGTCCTTTCAATACACGTCATCAAACTTCCGGTCCGCCATCTTGGAGGGCATACAAAGACGCGTTCAGTGAATAGCTATGGTTGAGCTGTTGAATATTTAGCCATTTCATCACATTCACATTCACACAATGCCCAGTTTTTGCGCTATTGTTGGCTGTGGGAATCGAGGACGAAGAGATGACAAGAGTTTCTACCGCATACCGGCAGTTATTCAGAATCAGGACAAAGATACAGAAGAATTATCCAAGTGCAGACGTGACTTGTGGTTGACCAGAATATCACGGGCTGATCTACGTGAATCCTCACTACCCTAAGCACGTATCTGTTCTGATTATTTCATATCAGGTCAGTCTCGGCTAGGCCCTAAAAGTATCATTATTCCTGTGTAAACATGCTATATCCGATCGCATGGGTGACTTCAAAAGTATCATCGTCAGTTCAGTGTGTAGTGTGTGTGGGGGAGGGGGCATCTCAAGTTTTAAACATCAAAAGGGGCATCTTAGATTTACAAAACAAAAATTAAAAGCGCCCATATTGGCTATATTAACAAAGGCTACTTACCTAGGTCTCTCTTTCGCCAAGGTGTTCATGCCTATATATAATTAAGTGTATATTTATATTTATTTTAATTTGTGTATTAAATTGTGCAGACATACAGGCCTATGTGATGAATAAACATTGATTATAAATAATAATAATAATATCTGAAAGCTGGTTTAATCCGAAGGGGTCTTCAGCTTATATATGAAACATTGAAAAAATAATTAAACTTGCGCATTTAATTGCAAGGAGGCAAAACGATCATCCAAGAGCATTACAATACAGTTTGTCCATCATATGTTTATATGTATATAAGAAATTATAGCATTTGTAACCAAACACAAACACAATGGTTAGGCATGAACCGATAAAGATTTGACATAATAATGCAAAACTTTTACATACATTTTGACAATCAAAAATTATAATACACAAGGTTAGGCTAAATGATCAATATTAACATTATAATTATAAACACTCTCTTCATCGGCCCAGTGTTTATCTAATTTTGGACTTAAAAGCATTAAAGGGAAAAACAACGAATTCTGGAAGCAGATTATTCAATGGAAATGTATGCCCACTCATGTTTTGGGTTGGCCGACAGTACCAAGTAGTTCACCATATCAATGTATGAAATACTGGGAAAATCCTCAATATTTTGACTGAATGAATTCTGCATCTGGTATGGATGTAGACCATCAATTAGATCGAGTTTCTGCTTGTAAAAACGCTTATCATCACCCGACAATTGTTTGACAAAGTCGCTCTCATTGTCCATATTCGCTGTAGCAGCTGCCATGTTTTCGCTTTGTATGCCCTCCAGCATGGCCGCCGGCGATTCCCAGTGACGTCATTGAAAGGACTCTATAAAAATGTTCCTTCCACCCTGAGAAAAGAGATTTACCCTTACCTAAAGCATAACATGGATCTCTTTGGACATGAACTCCTAAACATTTCTTTATTTAGTATAAAAATTTGGTGGATGTAGAGTGAACAGCATATCTGTCAAGCTTTACAAAAGTATATTTTTGGTTGAGATGGCCATGTCGTCCCGGTGGAAGGTTCCTTCAGTAGCTTCCTAGGGTATATATGACTACAGTGGATATTCCCAGAGAATTAAACTAAAGGTCTCCAGAATTCTAACTTGTGGCGCGAATATCCCTAAAGTTGCCTTTTAGGATATTGCATAATAACAGGGGACGTATTCTTGACACACCACATCGCTATCTGCACCCTACATAGCGTTTACGCTTCGAGTGGGAAGAAGTGGCAAGATTAGGGAGGCGCCATTACAAAGTTCTCCTCCTCCGTTACTGTTATGGGTACTCGGATGACGTCATACCCGTCGCCATCTTGGATGACATAGCATCCGCCCGCCATCTTGGATGACATAGCATCCGCCCGCCATCTTGGATGACATAGCATCTGCCCGCCATCTTGGATGACATAGCATCCGCCCGCCATCTTGGATGACATAGCATCCGCCCGCCATCTTGGATGACATAGCATCCGCCCGCCATCTTCATTCCTGAATCCTTTTCGCTGTAGCGTCCCAACCAGGTGTTTTTTCCCAATTCTTTCGCTATATCGGATATCATGTCGCAATCTTCAGCTTCTTCTCCCTCTGGAAAGTTGAGTATTCACCTCCTATATCGTATAAATACAGCTCTAACCATAAAGTAACGTTTTTTTTTTAAATAAATAGGGATTTGGTTTCATGGCAGAGCGCTTTGCTTATTTGTTAGAGGTTTTTTAGCTTCTCCCATTTAAGTATCGTGCTTTACGTAAATGCGAAGTTTTCTTCTCATTTTCCTAAAACAGGGAAATTTTCCTCTATTCTGTTTTAATGTTAATATTTTACTTTTAATTGTTCATTACTTAAGTCGTTTTTTTCCTTATTTCCCTACTAGGATCCTATCGAGACACTATAGAGTCCTTTCAATACACGTCATCAAACTTCCGGTCCGCCATCTTGGAGGGCATACAAAGACGCGTTCAGTGAATAGCTATGGTTGAGCTGTTGAATATTTAGCCATTTCATCACATTCACATTCACACAATGCCCAGTTTTTGCGCTATTGTTGGCTGTGGGAATCGAGGACGAAGAGATGACAAGAGTTTCTACCGCATACCGGCAGTTATTCAGAATCAGGACAAAGATACAGAAGAATTATCCAAGTGCAGACGTGACTTGTGTTTGACCAGAATATCACGGGCTGATCTACGTGAATCCTCACTACCCTAAGCACGTATCTGTTCTGATTATTTCATATCAGGTCAGTCTCGGCTAGGCCCTAAAAGTATCATTATTCCTGTGTAAACATGCTATATCCGATCGCATGGGTGACTTCACAAGTATCATCGTCAATTCAGTGTGTAGTGTGTGTGGGGGAGGGGGCATCTCAATTTTTAAACATCAAAAGGGGCATCTCAGATTTACAAAACAAAAATCAAAAGCGCCCATATTGGCTATATTAACAAAAGCTACTTACCTAGGTCTCTCTTTCGCCAAGGTGTTCATGCCTATATATAATTAAGTGTATATTTATATTTATTTTAATTTGTGTATTAAATTGTGCAGACATACAGGCCTATGTGATGAATAAACATTGATCATAAATAATAATAATAATATCTGAAAGCTGGTTTAATCCGAAGGGGTCTTCAGCTTATATATGAAACATTGAAAAAATAATTAAACTTTCGCATTTAATTGCAAGGAGGCAAAACGATCATCCAAGAACATTACAATACAGTTTGTCCATCATATGTTTATATGTATATAAGAAATTATAGCATTTGTAACCAAACACAAACACAATGGTTAGGCATGAACCGATAAAGATTTGACATAATAATGCAAAACTTTTACATACATTTTGACAATAAAAAATTATAATACACAAGGTTAGGCTAAATGATCAATATTAACATTATAATTATAAACACTCTCTTCATCGGCCCAGTGTTTATCTAATTTTGGACTTAAAAGCATTAAAGGGAAAAACAAAAAATTCTGGAAGCAGATTATTCAATGGAAATGTATG
The DNA here is from genome assembly GCF_036898095.1 of Palaemon carinicauda. NCBI lineage: Eukaryota > Metazoa > Arthropoda > Malacostraca > Decapoda > Palaemonidae > Palaemon > Palaemon carinicauda. The sequence continues at coordinate 47,046,362 of NC_090754.1, forward strand.
CCCACTCATGTTCTGGGTTGGCCGACAGTACCAAGTAGTTCACCATATCAATGTATGAAATACTGTGAAAATCCTCAATATTTTGACTGAATGAATTCTGCATCTGGTATGGATCTAGGCCATCAATTAGATCGAGTTTCTGCTTGTAAAAACGCTTATCATCACCCGACAATTGTTTGACAAAGTCGCTCTCATTGTCCATATTCGCTGTAGCAGCCGCCATGTTTTCGCTTTGTATGCCCTCCAGCATGGCCGCCGGCGATTCCCAGTGACGTCATTGAAAGGACTCTATACTATAACATCGTCTGTTATTATACCTGGCCTTACTAATCGAGAAAGTTATTTACTGCTAGCCGAACATAATGCTATCCTCGGGTAGCTATCTCCGGGTAGAAAGATTTCAGTGTTCGTTATTTAGTATATTTACACCACAAACCAGTAAAACACTTAATAGATTTTCGAGTCCTAAGGATAAAAAGGTAAATATACATCACCTATTTTCAAATTTTATCTTTTCATGTACTACATTTTGCCACATTATTCCATTTGTCAAAGGTTTTTGCACATATCAAATGAGTTAGACGTAAAGTAGGGACAAATATCGGTTTTATTTTACATTATCCCTTTTGTTTCATAACGATTTTAAACATCACAGTTATTCAGAGATAATTTGGTATTGAAAGTAGCTTTCTTGTATTATATTTGCCTTATATTAGCATGGATATACTAAAATTTTTGTTGAGCAGTAAATGCTGAAACATCGTGTGCCTTTATATTAAGGGCACCCTTTAAAATTGCTCATCTGTCAAGGGATGAGATGCTCCCCTACAAGATGCAATATTCTTGGGTATTAACTATGACCTAGGAATTAAGCTGTACCTTAGTATTTATAACTAGCTTTTATTGGAAGTAACATGAAATTCTTGTCCAGTAAGTTTCATTTGTGATAATACTTTTTACGCTTTACGGAGATTCCGCGAATCACTTTTAGAAAGTACTTCCGTCCTAGATTAGGTTAGGTAAGTGGGACACAGAAGCACAATACCTAAACAAGCCAAGATATTGTGGATTAGACCGGGTTAGAAAGCGAGATTGCAACATACAGATAGTCCAAAGCTTGAACTTGGTGCCTTTGTATATCAGCGGCGAGTTCCTCGCACGTTCGTTGAAAAGGGACATCAACTTACCTAAACTTTCCCCCCCTAACCTAACCTACAAGTTGTGTCCTTACCTACTTACCTTACGGGGTGGGGGGGGTAACGCTTCCCTGCCAACCCCATTACGCTGCTGTATTCTAAGTTAGGCATAATAATACAGGTGGCTGCTATTGTACATACACCCCTTGAGCTTAATTAGTTCCAAGAAGCTGTTTTTAAGTCGATTTTTGTTACATTTTGGCCTAGGGGTGTATGTACGATAGCGGCCACCTGTATGTATTATTATGTCTAACTCAGAATACGGCAGTGTAAGGAGGGTGGCAGGGCGGGCGTTAGCTCCCCCCCCCCTCATTAGGTAAGTAGGTTTCATATGAACTAGATATCAGGTTATTATATGACGTTATCCGAGTGCCCATAACAGTAACGGGGGAGGAGAACTTTGTAGTGGCTCCTCCCTTATCTTGCCACTTAGTCCCCCTCGAAGCGTAAACGCTATGTGGCGTGTCAAGAATACGTCCCCTGTTATTATGCGATATCTTAAAAGGCAACTTTAAGGATATTCGCACCAGAAGTTAGAATTCTGGAGACCTTTAGTTAAATTCTCTGGGAATATCCACTTTAGTCAAATATACCCTTAGGAAGCTACTGAAGGAACCTTCCATCAGGACGACATGGCTATCTCTCCCAAAAATAGATTTTTTGCTTCGTTCAAAATCCGTTTTCTTTTTTACCGTAGTAATGGATATGATATTTTTTAATTACAGTATTTCTCTATCTTATCTTAATTATTTTCAGTTAGATTTGTGTTTGTTTGTATCACAAAATATTTATGAGTTGGGACCTTCTGTATACATGTGCATCTGCGTCGATGACAATTTATGACAAAATTATACAATAGTACAATGACTGTTATGGAGAAAACAAGACTATTAAATGATGTATTTTAAGGTGATTTGAATGAATTTGATAAAGAGGACTGGTGGAAACCCATAGTTTTTCCAACGCAATCACTAACCTTCGTTTTTTAATAATGAACTTGGCAGTTAAAAATGTACAAATAGATGTTAACATAGCAGTAGGCGGTAGATACTGGGTAGTGGTGGGAAAGCCCCCACCTCTTCTGCCGGCTGCAATCTAATTGAGGTTACAGTTTGCTAAAGGGGAGATAACCTTTCAGGGTAACTACCTGCCTGGTGTTTATACCTCGTTAACCATTTTACCCCCATGCTATTTGGAACTGTCCAACCCTTAACCCCCAGGGGTTATTTTTTTTTTCAAGCACATTTAGCAGTACAGTACATTTTTTTTAAATTGCTCTAACAGCCTTAATTTTTGTCAGAGAGAGTTCAGGTTGGTCTCATTCTCTTGGAAAATGCCTGAAGTTTCTCAAAAAATTATCAAAAATATGCAAAAAAAAAATATAAATAGCAGTTTGTTCCGTAACCGAAATACAAACCACGCTATTTACAAAGGATTTACCTTTTAGCGCAGCTGAAATGGCGAGCCATTAGAATTTAACGAGGGTGTATTACCCCCGCGCTAGTTAGCGGGGGGTAGGGGAGTGGTAGCTAGCTACCCCTCCCCCCCCTCACACACAGATGAATGCTCACTTTCACTTTTGGCTCGGACTGTGACAGACGTCTCTGTCTTGGTCCTCTCTTGGCAGCCATTGTTTGTTTTGAATCTCCGTTTGCAGCCTACAACTCCTTTTTCTTGATCTTCCGCCTTGGTGCAGATGGACAGCAGTCTGATCTCGTCTTCCGACGGGCAACGGTCTTCCCGACGGACAACGGTCTTCCCGACGGACAACGGTCTTCCGACGGACATCAGTCTCCCGGCGGACAGACAACAGTCTTCCGACGGACATCAGTCTCCCGGTGGACAACGATCCTTTCGGGGCAAAGGGTTGCCTCCCCGGGGGTTCTTCCCTTGCGTGTCAGGGTTCCCCTGCGCGCCCTTCTGCTGTGTTCTCTCCTGCTCCTGCTCAGTGTTAGCGCACAGGCGCTCTCCTGCTCATCAGCGCTCTCCTGTTCGTCAGCGCTCTCATGATGATCATCCCTGCTGTTCCTGTTGGTTCCTGTTACGCGCCCTGTGCGCCCACGTTCGCCCTCGGGATCTAGAACTTCGGTTCAGGTCGGGGTCAAGGACTCTTCTTCTATGCGCAGGCTTCCACGCGTTGCCTTCTGCTCGTCAGCGATCATCAGCTCGCCAGCGATCACCTGTCTCTCGGCGATCTCCGGATCGCCCGCGTGTGTTACAGCCGGCACGCCAACGTTCTTCAACACTTCTGAAGGAACATGGTTCGCCCTGAGGATGCTGCTCGCCATCGCGCGACCGCCCACCTGCGGATGCTGATCGCCATCGCGCGACCCTGCGCATGCTGATCACCATCGCGTGACCCTGCGCATGCTGATCACCATCGCGTGACCCTGCACATGCTTATCACCATCGCGCGATCGCCTCCTGCGGATGCTGCTCGCCATCGCGCGACCCTCAACTGCGGATGCTGCTCGCCATCGCTCGATCGCCCACCTGCGGATGCTGCTCGCCATCGCTCGATCGCCCACCTGAGGATGCTGCTCGCTATCGCTCGATCGCCCACCTGCGGATGCTGCTCGCCATCGCGCGACAGCCCACCTGCGCATGCTAATCGCCATCGCGCGACCCTGGCATGCTGATCACCATCGCGCGACCCTGCGCATGCTGATCACCATCGCGCGATCGCCCACCTGCGTATGCTGATCACCATCGCGCGATCGCCCACCTGCGCATGCTGCTCGCGATCGCTCGCCATCGCACGATCACTCACCTGCGTATGCTGCTCGCCATCGCGTCGGCATGCCACAACGCGCCATCGCCAACCTGCGCGTTAGCGCTCACCAGCTCACCACTGATCTACTGTTGATTCATATCGCCAGCGGTCTTCCTCGCCCACGCGGCCCCTCGCCATCGCGCTAACGCTTGCGTTCGCCGCCTCGGACTCGCGCTCATTCACCTGCCCACCCTCGCGACCGCTCGCCTGCGCGCCCGCGCGACCGCTCGCCTGCGCGCCCGCGCGACCGCTCGCCTGCACGGCCGCTTGCCTGTGCACCCGCGCGATCATTCGCCTGGGCGCCCACATGCCCACGTGCCTGCACGTCTACGCTCATGCGCATCCGCGCCCATGCTCTCCAATGTTCGCCCACGCGCGAACCAACGGTTTTCCATCGCGCAGACGGACGGTGTTCCGTCGCGCGGACGGACGGTGTTCCGTCGCGCGGACGGACGGTGTTCCGTCGCGCGGACGGACGGTGTTCCGTCGCGCGGACGGACGGTGTTCCGTCGCGCGGACGGACGGTGTTCCGTCGCGCGGACGGACGGTGTTCCGTCGCGCGGACGGACGGTGTTCCGTTGCGCGAACCGACGGTGTTCCGTCGCTCAAACCTACAGTGTTTCTTTGCACAAACGTCGGCTTTTTTCTTGCAGTATCCATTGCTCGTCTATGGGTTATCGCTCGCCGACCACCAGCTCTCACCCTTCCTACCACGCTCGCCCTCCTTCTGCGCTCCTTCGTTTGCGTTCCTGCGTTAACGCGCATGGGCGCTTCCACGTTTGCCCATGCGCAAATCTTTGAATTACTGTCGCGTGAGCTCCAGGGCGATTGCGACCACGATTCCCAATGGGGTTTTCGCAGCATGGCCAGCCTGGCGAGTTCTTCTGGAGCGTATTTCCAGAACACGGCCTCACCCCGTAAACGCAGAGCATGGCACTTGCAAGAATAGGAGAAACTTCAGGGAGATCTGAGCAACACTCCTCTTTCCTGAACCTGGGTTAGCCCTTCCCCGTCATTCCCTGGAAGGATTTTTGGCGGGGGGGGGCTTTCCGTTCGAGATTTCTCCATCGGACAAGGGGTGACTGCTTACCCCTTCCTCTGGGAGCTTACCAGGTCCTTTCCCTCCTCGGTTACGGCCCGAGGTTTGGTTCAAGGAAGCTACAGGAAGATCATGGGTACTTTCCTCCTCTCGAGCTCAGGCACCTTGGCCTTTCGTCGTTAAGTATCTAACTTGCGGACAAGCTCGATGTTGTACCATCTGGACGCGCTGACTGAGGGCTTCCTTCGGGTGTCTCATCTGTGGAGGTCGACAACCTCAGACACCCTTCCATCCTTGAGAAGAGTTTGTTTGTGCCCAAGGACAGAGACTTAGACAGCGGCTGTGTGGAGGAAATCGACTTCCGTTTTCACTCCTCTAAGGCGCTTTCTTCCAGACTCTGCAGGGCTCCAGCGCCCTTTTCTTTCAACCACGTCGGCCTAGGTTATCGGCTACGACAACTGGGACAAGGTGTCCAATTGCAGTTTCCTCCTGTCAGGAACAGATGGCACGGGAGGCTCCCCCGGGGGGGCATAGTCCTGAAAGGAGCGGCAGAGTTCACGAACTCTGGGATTGCAGGTTTTTCGCTGGGAGGATGCTTAAGGTTACTCATCCGAATGACAGCTTCCCGATGCCCATTCCCGCACAATCTCTTTGATCAGCCAAGGATATCGCGCCTGCCGTCTCTGTCAGCGAATTCAGTGTCTCTGAACCTCTATGCCATAGCGTCAGCAAGAATTGCCCGGTTGGGCAGAATGATTCATACCTTAGGCGAAGGTCTTCCTTAGGATCATCGACGGCTTCACCCCCGGCCTCTTCAGTCGATCCTTTCTTGTAAGGAAGGATCTGAGAGGGGATGTCCGTAGTCGACCTCTCAGCCCTGATCAAGTTTGTTGAACAAACTTCGGCCAGCGTAGACCAGCAGAATCGATCAGACTGGTAACGAGGCGACAGGACTCCTTAAACCCTGGATCGGAAGGACGAGTACTTTCAGTTTCCATTCCATCCATCTTCCAGGGAGCTCGTCGAATTCAGCCTAGACTGCAAGTATTCCTGCTTATGATGCAGTGTGGCTATCCCGCCGTGGCATAGCAGGTTTGTTTCCCCAGAGAACTCGCCCTGCCTTCCTCTTGGCCGCTCAGGTGCAGGCTTCCGCCTCCTCTGCTGTTTGGAGGGCTGATCAACTCCGGTAGGCTCGAGTTCGACCTTCTTCAGCGCCGGGACAAGCTTCCGGATGCTTACCATGAGTGTGGGCTCATGGTATTTTGCTTGGAGCCTTCTCTTCCTCTGCCTCAACATCTGGAGTATCTGGCCATGATATTGAGTCAACGGCCTTACCACGTTGGAAACCCCGCTTCTCGTCCGTCCAGCGAGGTTAAGCAACATCGGTTCTGGTCGGTACTTGGATGGGTGACCACCTGGGGACGCCAGATTCTGTTACCACATCCTCCGAGCCTTCCTTTCAGTTGACTGTGGCAAGACTGAGGAGAGTCGCAGTACCTGTTATCAGTCAAGCAGAGCTTTCAGCCCTACCTTAGAACGTTTCCTAGTTCTCCTTTCCTCATTGACCCGTCTATAGTCCGAACGGTCGCCTCAGGATAAGTTCCATGTGGGGTGGTCCAAGTTCCAGTGGCTTCAGGCAATGTTTAACCGGACTTCCTGGCCCCTATGGGACCAGCGGAACTATTAGACCTGCAATGGGTGTTGACCTACGGAGCCTCTTGATGGTAGTGGATATTCTCGTCCTTTCCCCACATTCTTGATGCTGTTCTCGGACTCGTCAAAGGAAAGGGGGGGGGGGGGGGGGCATGTTCCGGTCCAGGCCTATGGTCAAGACCTGAAGGATACCTCTCCATCATTCAGGCAGGCTTATGGGCCTTAGTCTGGCCCCTCTACAGATCCTACAGCTCCTGATGAGTCGCCCCGTGCACGTCGACTTCATGATTCTGGCGTATTCTAACCAGCAGGGGACTCATTTTCACACCTTCACATCTTGCAGTAGAGATACCGGGATGATTGAGATTCTCTCAATACCACCATCGGCTCTCTCATTCCAGGCAGGGGAATGTTCTCTCCGACTATCCGAGCAGAGCCTCGTAGAGAGAGTGTACCTGGGGGTCTTTGACCTTGGGTAACCAGCAAGTACTGGTCTGGGGGACCTGATCGCGACAGCTTGGAACCTCAAGCTTCCGCTGTTCTTCCCCCCAGTCTCAGACCCCGAGACTCTGGCAAGATGCATTCCGGTGATGGTGGGACAACTTCGACGCCTGCGTCTTCCCTCCTTTTTGTCTGTGGACAATGGGTCTCAACAAGACCAGGTTGTCTGTCAACCTTTCAATGGGAGAACTCCACTGGGACTATGCGCAGAACGGTTTCTAGACCCTCTGCTTCCCCTGACGGAACTCCCGGGAGAGCTTCTCCCACGGCGCAGACTACTTAAGCAACCACACTGCGACATCTCTCCCGAACCGGGACGTCGCTTCGGCTTCATGCCTGGAGACACTACGCCTCCTCCTCAAGAAGAGACAACCCGCTACAGTCGCGGTACGGAGGTCGCGTATCTGCGATAGTCATCCACAGGGGTCTTCAAGGCAAAGTGAAGAGTCTAAGGTGGTTGGTGCCGTGGGAGATATACCTCTTCCCTTGAGGCCTCTTCTCCAGCAATAACGGTCTTATTGCCTTTCGGCTGGAAGAAACTCCTTTCCGCTCTCGGCAATGAAGCCTGTCGCTCAGCCTTTCCCTGACCTTCAGGCTTAAAGGAATAACTTTTTCCTGCCCGCTGGATCTATCCTCGCTCATGCGAAGCTACGATCGTCCCTGCCCTAGTCGGAGGAAGACCTCCAACTTGGAGCATGGCTCGGACTTTTTGTCCTTTAAGAGATATTCTCAAGACCCTTTACAACAGGCCTCGGATTGTATTCCGCCTTGGGTCTCCTGCTCACTCTGGCCACGGCCAGTGTGTAAGCAATCTTCTTGGTCTCTTACGACTCCCCCCTTTCTAAGGAAGAGGGGAGGCAACATTCAGGCCCGCTCCTGAGTTGTTGGCTAGACTCAGAATCTGGGGGTCCCGGCCCTTCGGTCCAATTCATTCAAGATTTCGAGTCTCCATTCTGTATCTGATGTCCCAAGACCTTCTCTTTCCTGCCAGTAAAGGAATCGAGAGGTTAGCGCTGGGAACAGCTGCAGTTTGTCCTCAGTTGCAGCCGATTTGGGAGCACAAGGAGGACACGGGGGAGAGTCACCAGTATACCTCTTCAACCCGGACTCAAGGACATTCATCTCGACCTGTCTCCAGCACTCCCCCGTCACGTCGCCCTACAGCACGATGTTGGATACATCGCAATGTCCCTCGCCTTCGAGTAATACTACTCTGTGACGCAGGTACTACAAGCTGGAGTCTGGAAGCGTCTAATGACCTTCGCAGCCCGCTTCCTGCAGGGCGTGACCCACAGGAGTGTCGATACGTTTTCTATCGCTCTGTGGTGGCTACACAACAGCTGGTCTAACCTCAGGCTCCTTTTTGGACAGGTAGCAGAAGGTTGAGGGCATTGTTATCAGGTTTTAGTCTGCATGAACGAAAGAAGTATGTCTGGCTCTTATTTCTTTCTTCATCATCCCCTCTACGGGGAAGCAGCATCCTGGTCTCTGCATAGCTGACCTCGAACCTCTGCAGGTAAACCATGCTTCCTTGTGTTCCTAGTATTGAGTCAATACTGTCGCGTCCCCCATACCCTGACGAGGTGGTATTGGGAACGTCCTAACCCAGAGTTCCTTCTGGAACTCCAGGTCAACTGCCTAGGACGGGTCACACTTCTTCCTTCACACACAAGCTTACGTAGGCCACATGGTTCCTTGCGGAGCAAGGAACTTGTGAGGTGCAGGGACTCCTTTTCTCGAGTGCGACTCACTCGGATTCTGAGTCCCCGGGTAAAGCCAAAGCCAGTATGGCTGGGGACTTTCCACCCTACCTAAGGGGTAAGTCACCCTCTGTAAATAGCGTGGTTTGTATTTCGGTTACGGAACAAATGACAAATTCGAAGGTAATTTGTATTTTTCCTAACCATACAAACCTTAGCTATTTACACATATTTGCCCGCCAGCCCTGTCCCCCAAGACAAGTCCTACCTCTAAGTGAAAGTGAGCTTTCATCTGTGTGTGAAGGGGGGGAGGGGTAGCTAGCTACCACTCCCCTACCCCCCCGCTAACTAGCGCGGGGGTAATACACCCTCGTTAAATTCTACTGGCTTGCCATTTCAGCTGCGCTAAAAGGTAAACCCTCTGTAAATAGCTAAGGTTTGTATGGTTAAGAAAAATACATATTATCTTCGAATTTGTCATTTTTTGCAAGAACGTACCGTTACGTCCATGGGAGTAAAGGGATGAGTTTTCTGAAACGTACCAGTACGTCCTTTGGGGGTAAATGGGTTAAAAGTTTTAACTGCCGTATCCCAGCTTCGATGTTATCCTTCTCCTGTGAGTAAAGAACTCAGGTTTGTATAATTAGGAAAATACAAATTACTTTTTAAATTTGTCATTTTTAATCTGGGTTAGACAAATTGATTTAAAACCTTGTAATAATACTATTAAGTTCTAGCCATTCAATGTGAGGATCTGTAGAGAATGCCTTTTACAGTACTGCTACTGGAGGCATCGATGTCGTGCAGATACCGAGGGGAATGCATCTGAAATGGAATTGTATATAAAAATAAGCTAAAGTAATTGTAAAATGAAAATTTTGTACTAGAAAATCAATTTTGTTTAAAAAAGGTTTTACAGTGAACCCTCGTTTATCGCGGTAGATAGGTTCCAGACGCGGCCACGATAGGTGAAAATCCGCGAAGTAGTGACACCATATTTACCTATTTATTCAACATGTATATTCAGACTTTTAAAACCTTCCCTTGTACGTAGTACTGTTAACGAACTACCCTTTAATGTACAGAACACTTAATGCATGTACTACAGTACCCTAAACTAAAACAGGCACAAATATTAAAGGCAATTTTATATCATGCGTTTCCTAAACACGCTAAAAAGCACGTTAAAAAATGGCAACCAATGGTTTGTTTACATTTATCTCTGATCATAATGAAGAAACAAACTGGAGGTAGAGCTTTGCTTATTACCCAGACATATTTCCCATACTATTCCCTTAGAACTACATCACATCTTCCTACTTTAGATATATATATATATATATATATATATATATATATATATATATATATATATATATATATATATATATATATATATACATACCTACATATATACATACATACATATATACATAAATACATGCATACATATATATATATATATATATATATATATATATATATATATATATATATATATATATATATATATATATATATAGATATAGATATAGATATAGATATAGATATATATATATATATATATATATATATATATATATATATATATATATATATATATATATATATATATATATATATATATATATATATATATATATATATAGATATAGATATAGATATAGATATAGATATAGATATAGATATATATATATATATATATATATATATATATATATATATATATATATATATATATATATATATATATGTTACTGTATATATATGTATATATATATATATATATATATATATATATATATATATATATATATATATATATATATATATATATATATATATATATATATATAGATATAGATATAGATATATATATATATATATATATATATATATATATATATATATATATATATATATATATATATATATATATATATATATATATATATGTTACTGTATATATATGGGTTATGGAAAAAATCCGCGAAGTGGTGAATCCGCGATGGTAGAACCGCGAAGTAGCGAGGGTTCACTGTACTGTACTCTGAAGATGTTGGTATTCATTATGCTTATACATTGCTCTAGTACATGTTTACATATGTTGCTGTATTTAATACATTGGATTTTATTGATTACTGTTCTGTATTATGTGCTGATATTCTCTCTGACAACTTCAGGACCTTTTGCCATGACATCGAAAATGTACGATGCCGTACGCGAGGCTCTGGGCACGTCGCGCTTCGTCGCCATGGGTCAGAAAGATGCGGATGCATCAACGAAGTGGAGGCATACGAGGTGGATCACGGAAAGGTTTATTTGAAGAGAAGCTCCAAGGAAAAGGTACAGTATTTGAAATACATTAACTCCTTCACATAAAATCTTCTAGTACATAGAAAAGGTATTTCAGCCTTATCATGGTTTTTTCAAACGGTATTTTGATAAATTATATGTGACTAAAATGAACGAGCTATCCCACAGTTCTCTTCTATAACATGTCCCTTTTCTACCTTGCTTTCTGAGCCATTATGTGAGTTATTCACCGCTTAATTCCATTTGAACCACTTCATTGACTTATCCAATTTTCTAATCATCTCAATTTTTGAAATATCTATGATGTCCGTGTTATTTTCAGTTGTGCTTCACCACACTTCCCCTTGTCTGCATTTTTCCCCCACACACAAGAGTTTGAATCAAACATATGACAAAAGAAGGAAAGAAGAATTAGACTGGAAAGAGTTTGGGTGTGGGGGGACAACAAATGGAAAGACTCATTAGATGTGAAACATGTTGAAATGAAGATCTAGGCTTAAATTACCTAATTCAAGGGAGTTGTGAAAAAAAATATGTGTGTCTGACTCCACGTAGAGGTTAGTACTCAATGGTTTAGTACAGAAACGTACACTACAGTATAGTTATAGGTCAAATTGTGTTTGCTGCATATTTACAGTTGTTCCAACACGAAGTACTTACCTCGAACTACTTTCATAGGAGTATCTGGGATCTCCTCCCATCCGACCAGAATTTTGTGTAGTTTACCCTACTCCCGTTTTCTATGCGGGGCATCTCTGGCAGAGTGATACGTGCCCAGAGACGACCCGGGGTCAGAGAGCATGCTTGCTCAGGTCTCGCTCTCCAGTAAGTTTCTGGTCGCGTCAGCGTTAACACCCCGACGCTCTCTCTTAACCCAGTGCGACCCTTTGTGTCCTTGTTCCCTTTGTGTCTCACGCGGTCCCTACGTGGTCGCTGCATATTTACAGTTTTCATACCATCAGGGTCTTCTTATACAAATATTTTTTTTTCTTTCTTTTTAACAGTGTGATAAAGAAATATCTCCTTTTTAAGTCTTTCCGGACTTTAATCTATTTGTCCGACAGTACGAAGGCTATATAGTTTAGTTTCCCCATTTTCAAGTGAAACTTTTGATGGGCAGCAGATAAGGTCAGGGCCCTGAAGTCAGTCGGCATGGGTTGATGGGAAAGCAACAGTTATGAAACTTATGAACAGTTCATTTAAGATCAGGTTAGTGATGACAGTAGGGCTATTATTGAGGCAGTTCTGAACATGTTCCCTGGTAGTGCTATTTTTATAGCTAAAAAGGACTGAAGAGGCTCGTTTTATATATAATTTCTCCTTCATCAGTAATTCCTCTGGTTTTTAATGTTCAAGAATATTGGGCAAAGGAGGAAGACTAGTTTATCTGAATAGCTGTAGTATTATTACCAGCTAAGTTACAACCCTAGTTGGAAAAGCAGGATGCTGTAAGCCCAAGAACTCCATTAGGGAAGAATAGCTCAGTCAGGAAACAGATAGAATAGTGTGCCTGAGTGCACCCTCAAGCAAGAGAACTCTACCCGAGGACAGTGGAAGACCATGGCACCTTGGCTATGGCACTATCCAAGACTGGAAAACTATGGTTTGATTTTGGAGTGTCCTTCTAGAAGAGCTGCTTACCATAGCTAGAGAGTCTCTTCTACCCTTACCAATAGGAAAGTAGCCACTGAACGATTGCAGTGCAGTAGTTAACCCCTTGAGAGAATAGCTGGAAAGAGACATCTATAGAAAGTTGAAAAAACCTCATTGAAAAAGAAAGGGGTTACTTGAAATGCAATGGGTTTATGGTTTTGATCGATGTGATAAGAAATTTATAGTTAAATGGATAATAGATAGTAGAATACAGTACAGAAAAGGAATGATAATAATAAATTTTTTTTCGGGGCTCGACCTGTGTCGCTCCGTGAAATGCTCCTTATAGCACCATTTCTAAGGTATAAATACTGCTAAAAATACCAGAGAAAAAGTTGCATGGAATGCCAGGAATATACCCAGCTCGCTCACTCTAATAGAGTGTCGGTATAGTAACTGGGGCTTGTTAGAACCACTACCAGAGGTCCCTTACCAATTAGTCCTCTCCCTCCTCAATATCCACTGATACTACGAGGTGCCGTTCTACATCCGACTACTGCCCTCTACTACGACTACCCCCACCCCCCACCCCTACCACTACCCACGCTTCTTCCCTCATTCCTTTTCTAGCGCCAGTGAGATTCGGACACGTTGCTTTCATAGCTTTTGTGTTTCGGTGTTTGTGAAGATGTCAGTCGTTTTGGAGATCCCTACTCCCAAGTTGAGCATTATAATTGTCTCTTTCGATAATTCTAGGTAGCGACACATGTTAATTTTATAGTTTTGTTTGTTTTTAGTCTCAGCCGCTCTGCACGATGCTTTCCCTTACGGGTATATTGGCGGCCATTGAATAATAATACTGTATGCCACATGAACATTTTCAATATTAAACTTACCCGATAATCATGTAGCTGTCAACTCCGTTGCCCGACAGAATTCTATGGAGGGATACGCCAGCTATCACAATACTAGAAGGGGGTGTACTTACCAGCGCCACCTGTGGCCAGGTACTCAAGTACTTCTTGTTGACACCTCCTCAATTATTCCTCTGTCGTGCTTCCGGCAAGACGTTCTGGGATACGCTTATGATCTTCGAGTTTGTTCACGGCTAATTGGTGAAGTATTCTCTCAGATTTCGGCTGTCGCATTACTGGAAACCTTCTTATATTAGCTAGATAGCTTTTATATAGTCCTGATTAACGGTTAACGATCTTTTGCTTGATTTTGGAAACCCCTTTGGCTAACTCTTTGGATTCAAGATGTCTGACATTTCGCAAGCCCCCTCCCATAGACGATGTAGGTCTTGCAATAGGCGTATTCCGAAGGCCTCGGTAGATCCTCACACCGCTTGTTCTGACTGTAGGGACAGGCCCTGTCAGTTAGAAAATCGATGTGAGGAATGCGCCGGACTTTCGGAACTGGAATTTGTCCGTCTTTTAAAATATTCATCTAAGTTAGAGAGAGGTAGAGTTAGGAGGAGTTCTTCTCACTCTTCAATGTTTTCCTCACCTCATGATCCCCTACCTTTTCCTACCCCTGTAGTGGCTACCCCCGAACCTACTGTTTGCCCTCCGCCTGATATGTCTGTTGTTTTGCGTGCTATTCAGGCCTTAGGCGATAAAGTAGAGTCAGTGGTAAGTGACCATAAGTCTCTGATGGCCGAAGTTAAGGAACTTAAGGTCAAGAGTGCAGTGGGTGGAGTTAGTGCCAGTGCTGTGACGAGTGCTAGTGTCAGTGCAGTGCCAAGTGCTAGTGTCAGTGCCAGTGTGGTGCGTGAGGATTCTTCTGTGCGAGCCAGTCGTCCTCCCAGTCCGGGACCTCTTGCAAGCTCCCATGCCCAGGGGAGAAGCAATGTCGAAGGGCATAAGGGTTCGGCAGGCCTTGTTAGGCGCACAGAAGTTTCCTCGGTGGTTGCGGGCGTGTCTTCCAAAGACCGTCACTCTCACCCGCAGACGATTGAGCCCGTCTTTTTCTCGTCCGCTGATCATCTGTCAGGGAAGAAACGTTGGTCTCAGGTCTCGAGACCACTTAAACGCAGAGTCCAGTCCGCGAGTGCTCAGCCAGGTTGCAGTCATTGGCTCAGCTCTGACTCGCCGCAGTCATCTGTCGACTGCACTCCGCCCAAGAGGAGTAAGGTTCTGCCACAACAGAGCTCGACTGTCGACCCTAAGTGGACTCTACTACAGTCCATGCAAGCACAGCTTTCGGACTTGATGCGTGAGTGTCGGGCTGAGAGTGTTGCTCCTCCGCCTCCGCCTACACTCCCTCCGCCTGCGCTCGCTCCGCCTGCGCTCGCTCCGCCTGCGCTTGCTCCGCCTGATCGCAGTACCACCTGCCAGGCGTACGATGTTGAGCCACGGTCTGAGTTTGCTGTTCCCAGTGGTGTTCAGCCTCCGCCTTCTTTAAGGCAACCTTTGCTATGGGATCAGGAGGATTATACCTCTCTTCCTCCGCCTCCCTTTGCTGCTCCGCCAGTGGTGCAACTCTTGGCTGAGGTACAACAACCTCTCCCGTCCATGAGTCAGTCTCCTCAGCTCTCGCTGCAGCGAGCTCAACCATCCACAAGGCAAGCTCCACTACACCTTGGCCTTGCGCCTCAGGAGCCTCAGCTTGCGAGACATTTACCTTGTTCTGCGCAGCCTCAACCTCATCACGCTCCGCTCACACCACAGGAACAGGAACTTGCTACTCCGCTTCCACCAACCGCTCAGCAAGCGCAATCCTTGGGTTCAACCGCTCATGCTAGGAGTCAGCCTCCTCCACCCATGCGCCTTCCTTCTGCTTCGTCTGCTATTCAGCCTTTGCAGTCTGAGCCTCAGGTTCTCCCTCAACAGTTACTTGTAGAGGAAACCACTACTATTGTTCCTACTCGTTCTGACTCTGCTGTTCAGCATTCTTGTCCGATACCTTCGCTACACTCTGGTGATGAGGCGTCTGATGATGAGGAGGCACACCTGGATCCCTCATCAGACTTGGATGAATCCAAGCCTTCTCCACAGTCTATTGACTTTCGTAAGGTCTTGGTTCTGCTTAGGGAGGTTTACCCAGACCACTTTGTCTCTGCTATTCCCCGCTCTCCGCCATCTGAGTTTTCGCTGGGCATACAACAAGCTAAGTCCTCCTATACTAAGCTAGTCCTAGCAAGGTCCTCTAAGAGAGCATTAAGGATCTTAGGGGAGTGGCTGCAGTCTAAGCAACACCTAGGCAAGACTTCTTTCATGTTCCCGCCGACCAAGCTCACTTCGAAAGCGAGCGTTTGGTATGCCACAGGAGAAGCACCAGGCTTGGGAGTACCTGCCTCTGCCCAGGCTGACTTCTCAAGTCTGGTGGACTCGCCTCGGAGAACTGCAATGAGGCGCTCTAAGGTTTGCTGGACCTTCTCAGACCTTGATCACTTACTGAAAGGACTGTTTAGAGCATTTGAGATGTTCAACTTTCTTGACTGGTGCCTGGGGGCCCTCAGCAAGAAGACCTCTCCTGCGGACAAGGATTCTGCCATGCTATTAATGTCCTGCATGGATAAGGCCATTAGGGATGGATCTGGTGAGCTTGCGTCGATGTTTGTATCAGGGGTTTTGAAGAAAAGGGAACAGCTGTGTACCTTCCTTTCCTCCAGCATTACACCTTGCCAAAGGTCACAACTCCTTTTTGCTCCGCTCTCGAAGTTCCTCTTCCCTGAAGAGCTGGTTAAGGACTTGTCTGCTGCCCTGATACAAAAGGACACACACGATCTTGTAGCCTCATCGGCTCGTAAGTCTAAGGTTACTACCTCAGTCCCCAAGACTTATTGCTCACCAGTGGCTGATACCCCTGCGACGAGGTTCATACCGCCCTTTCGTGGTAGAGCCCCCAGCCGAGGAAGCTCCCGTCCAGACTCTTTCAGGAGCAAGTCCAGGAAAGGCTCCAGGACATCTAAAGGTAAACACTGACTCTCCGCATCTCCAGACAGCAGTAGGAGCCAGGCTCAAGATCTTCTGGCGAGCCTGGGAGAAGAGAGGTGCAGACGCCCAGTCTGTCAGTTGGCTGAGGAACGGTTACAGGATTCCATTCTGCCTCAAACCACCTCTGACCACATCACCCATCAACCTCTCTCCCAACTACAAAGAAGAGGACAAGAGGCTAGCATTGCACCAGGAGGTGTCGCTACTTGTGCAGAAGAAGGCAGTGGTTATAGTCCGGGACCATCAATCCCCGGGCTTCTACAACCGTCTCTTTCTTGTGGCCAAGAAGACAGGAGGTTGGAGACCGGTGCTGGACGTCAGCGCGCTCAACGCGTATGTCACCAAGCAGACGTTCACGATGGAGACGACGAAGTCGGTCTTAGCAGCGGTCAGGCAGGAGGACTGGATGGTCTCGTTGGACTTGAAAGATGCCTACTTTCACGTTCCTATTCATCCAGACTCCCAACCTTTCCTGAGATTCGTTTTTGGAAAGGTTGTCTACCAATTCCAAGCCCTGTGTTTTGGCCTAAGCACAGCTCCTATGGTCTTTACTCATCTGATGAGGAATATAGCAAAATTCCTACACTTATCGGACATCAGAGCCTCCCTTTATTTAGACGACTGGCTGTTGAGAGCCTCCACGAGTCGTCGCTGTTTGGAGAATCTCAATTGGACTTTAGACTTAATCAGAGAACTGGGTCTATTAGTCAACATAGAAAAGTCTCAACTCATTCCCTCCCAATCCATTGTGTACCTGGGAATGGAGATTCGGAGTCAGGATTTTCGGGCTTTTCCTTCGGCCCCCAGGATAAGCCAAGCCCTAGAGTGCATCATGAGCATGCTGAAGAGGAGCAGTTGCTCGGTGAGACAGTGGATGAGTCTCACAGGGACCCTTTCATCACTGGCCCTGTTCGTCGAGCTAGGGAGACTCCACCTCCGCCCTCTTCAATTCCATCTTGCAGCTCATTGGGACAAGGGTTCGACTCTCGAAGCAGTCTCTATCCCAATCACCCAAGAGATGAAGACCACTCTCCTGTGGTGGAAGCACAACCTCCTTCTCAGGGAGGGTCTATCGTTGGCTATTCAGACCCCCAATCTTCATCTCTTCTCAGATGCATCGGACTCGGGCTGGGGTGCGACCTTGAACGGACGGGAATGCTCGGGAACGTGGAACGAAGAACAGGGATTACTCCACATCAACTGCAAGGAGCTACTAGCAGTTCATTTAGCCCTGTTGCACTTCAAGTCCCTCCTGCTAGGCAAAGTGGTGGAGGTGAACTCAGACAATACCACAGCCTTGGCTTACATCTCCAAGCAAGGAGGGACCCATTCGAGGAGCCTATACGAGATCGCAAGGGACCTCCTCATTTGGTCAAGAGGTCTAAACCTCACTCTGGTCACGAGGTTCATTCAGGGCGATATGAACGTCTCAGCAGATCGCCTAAGCAGAAGGAATCAGGTCATTCCCACGGAATGGACCCTCCACAAGAGTGTGTGCAACAGACTTTGGACCTTGTGGGGTCAACCTACCATAGATCTGTTTGCCACCTCCATAACCAAGAGACTTCCGCTGTACTGTTCCCCTGTTCCAGACCCTGCAGCAGTTCATGTGGATGCTTTTCTACTGAACTGGTCCCATCTCGACCTGTACGCATTCCCACCGTTCAAGATAATAAACAAAGTTCTGCAGAAATTCCTCTCGCACGAAGGGACACGGCTGACGCTGGTTGCTCCCCTTTGGCCTGCAAGAGAATGGTTCACAGAGGTACTTCAATGGCTAGTCGACATCCCCAGGACTCTACCTCTAAGAGTGGACCTTCTACGTCAACCTCACGTAGACAGGTTGCACCCAAACCTCCACGCTCTTCGGCTGACTGCCTTCAGACTGTCGAAAGATTCGCTAGAGCTAGAGGCTTTTCGAAGGAGGCAGCCAGTGCGATTGCCAGAGCGAGAAGGGTTTCCACTCGTAGAGTCTACCAGTCTAAGTGGGAGGTCTTCCGAAGCTGGTGTAGAGCCAATTCAATATCCTCTACCAATACCTCTGTGACCCAAATAGCTGACTTCCTTCTACATCTTAGGAATGAGAGATCCCTTTCAGCCCCTACGATTAAAGGATATAGGAGTATGTTGGCTTCAGTTCTCCGCCACAGAGGTTTGGACCTTTCTTCCAACAAGGACCTTCAAGACATTCTTAAGTCTTTTGAGACGTCTAAAGAGCGTCGTCTATCCACTCCAGGCTGGAACCTAGACGTAGTCTTAAGGTTCCTTATGTCTCCTAGGTTCGAACCTCTCCAGTCAGCTTCCTTCAAGGACCTTACCCTCAAGACTCTCTTTCTTGTCTGCCTTGCAACAGCTAAGAGAGTCAGTGAGGTTCATGCCTTCAGCAAGAACATTGGTTTCACGACCGAATCTGCAACATGTTCTTTTCAGCTTGGATTCCTAGCAAAGAACGAACTTCCTTCACGTCCTTGGCCTAGATCGTTTGAAATACCTAGCCTCTCCAACATGGTAGGAAACGAACTAGAGAGAGTTCTTTGCCCTGTCAGAGCTCTCAAATTTTATCTTAAGAGGTCTAAACCTCTTCGAGGACAGTCAGAAGCCTTATGGTGTGCCATCAAGAAACCTTCGAGGCCCATGTCCAAGAATGGGGTTTCATATTATATAAGGCTTCTGATTAGAGAAGCCCACTCTCACTTAAAGGAGGAAGACCTTGCATTGCTGAAGGTAAGGACCCACGAAGTAAGAGCCGTAGCTACTTCGATGGCCTTTAATAAAAACCGTTCTCTGCAGAGCATAATGGATGCAACCTATTGGAGGAGCAAGTCAGTGTTTGCATCATTTTATCTGAAAGATGTCCAGTCTCTTTACGAGAACTGCTACACCCTGGGACCATTCGTAGCAGCGAGTGCAGTAGTAGGTGAGGGCTCAGCCACTACATTCCCTTAATCCCATAACCTTTTTTTTAACCTTTCTCTTGAATGCTTTTATTGTTGTTTTTATGGTTGTTACGGTAGGCTAAGAAGCCTTCCGCATCCTTTTGATTTGGCGGGTGGTCTATTCATTCTTGAGAAGCGCCTGGGTTAGAGGTTTTGTAGAGGTCCTTTAGTAGGGGTTGCAACCCCATATACTTTGGCACCTTTGGGTTGATTCAGCCTCCAAGAGGAACGCTGCGCTCAGTAAGGAAGACGAACTTAAAAAAGAGGCAGAGTAACGGTTCAATTCGACTTCCTTACCAGGTACTTATTATTTCATTGTTATTTGAGATAACTGTTATATGAAATATGGGATACTTAGCTATCCTTTAATCTTGTACACTGGTTTTCACCCACCCCCCTGGGTGTGAATCAGCTACATGATTATCGGGTAAGTTTAATATTGAAAAATGTTATTTTTATTAGTAAAATAAATTTTTGAATATACTTACCCGATAATCATGATTTAATCGACCCTCCCTTCCTCCCCAGAGAGAACCAGTGGACCGAGGAATAATTGAGGAGGTGTCAACAAGAAGTACTTGAGTACCTGGCCACAGGTGGCGCTGGTAAGTACACCCCCTTCTAGTATTGTGATAGCTGGCGTATCCCTCCATAGAATTCTGTCGGGCAACGGAGTTGACAGCTACATGATTATCGGGTAAGTATATTCAAAAATTTATTTTACTAATAAAAATAACATTTTTCTGTGAGTTGGTAAATCTCGGATGACAAAAAGAAATTATTATTACTTGCTAAGCTACAACCCTAGTTGGAAAAGCAAGATGCTATAAGCCCAAGGGGTCCAACAGGGGAAATACCCAGTGAGGAAGGGAAAATAAAATATTTGAAGAGTAACAACATTAAAATAAATATTTCCTTTAAAAACTTTAACAAAACAAGAGGAAGAGAAATAAGATAGAATAGTGAGCTTGAGTGTACCCCCAAGCAAGAGAACTCTAACCCAAGATGATTTTTATACATGTATATAATTTCTTTTAATTGAATTACTGCTTTATCGATGCTTATGGTTGAATGATGTAACTCAGATGTTGTAAATAGAATTTCTTGCAGATGAATGGCCTTCAAAATTTTGTGAAGGTTATGTAGTCACTCCTGTCTGTTTGTTTGTATGTAAGCAACTTTACACAAAAACTGTCATACCGATTTTGGTCAAGTTTGGTATGACCTAAGGATGAATCTGTAACATTTCAGATAAAGTACAACTAAGTACAAGTATGCAGCGGTACTCTAAAAATAATCGCAATGCTAAGTAGATCGCAAATAATGTGTTAGTTTATTTTTTTGTGAACAATATTATGGAAAAACTACTGAACAGTTTCAACGAAACATGGTGAACATAGTCTGGCCGATTCTTTACAGATTCTCCTCTGTCCTTATACTCCTGACAACACTGAGATTACCAAACAATTCTTCTCCACTCAAGGGGTTAATTACAGCACTGTAATTGTTCAGTGGCTACTTTCCTCTTAAGAGTAAGGGTAGAAGAGACTCATTAACGCTGGTTGGCAGCTCTTCTAGGAGAAGGACACTCCAAAATCAAAACATTGATCTCTAGTCTTGGGTAGTGCTATAGCCTCTGTACCATGGTCTTCCACTGTCTTGGGTTAGAGTTCCCTTGCCTGAGGGTACTCTCGGGCTCACTATTCTGTCTAACATCTCTTTCTCTTGTTTTGTTAAACTTTTTATAGTTTATATGGGAAATATTTATTTCAATGTTGTCCTGTTTAAGATATTTTATTTTTCCTTATTTCCTTTCCTCACTGGGTTATTTTCCCTGTTGGGGCCCCTGGGCTTATAGCATCCTACTTTTCCAACTAGGATTGTAGCTTAGCATTTAATAATAATACTAATAATAATGTGGGGTATGACTCAATAACAAAGCCATTAGATTTTGAAGAAAATACGTTGAAGTATAAGTAAGCATCGGAGTTATGAATGAAGTATGAATGCTTTGCGTGGCAAAGGCATGCTCTTGGCTGAGTGCCCCTCTTGTTATTTATGTTGATAGAGATATGTCGTCAGTAATTGCCTCCTACGACAGGCAAATGTTCAGTTATGTATCATTACATAAAGGGTGACATTATATCACAGTGCATGTGATGCACAAGTAAATTTGTCCCTTATGGTGCATTGTGCAAGATATATTTTGAGCCGTTGTGCAAAACATACGAGATGGTTAATGAGCAAGAAAGATTTTACATTGGGAGCTGTCAGTCCATTGCTATTTTGACCCTTTTACCCCCAGGCTATTTGGAACTTTCCAACCCTTAACCCCCGGGGTTTAATTTTTTTTCAAGCACATTTTGCAGTGTATATTTTTTAAATTGCTCTAACAGCCTTAATTTTTGTCATAAAAAGGTCAGGTTGGTCTCATTCCCTTGGAAAATGCCTGAAGTTTCTCAAAAAATTATCAAAAATATGCAAAAAACAAATATGAATAGCAGTTTTTTTGCAAGGACGTACTGGTACGTCCATTGGGGTAAAGGGATGAGTTTTGTGAAACGTACCAGTACGTCCTTTGGGGAGTAAAAGGGTTAACATTTATCATATATTGAATATGTATGTACTGTATAGCTTTTCTTATAGATACCAGTCATCAGACATTATCCGAGGGATGATTTGATTCCTGGATTTTGGATACTTACACCTTCAATTTATATGTATGATTAGAAAAATGATGGTTTTTATTGCCAGCAGTTAGTAATTTTATTTATCATTTGTAGATGTCACAGTAAGTTAAATTTCAATTTATATATATGATTGAATAATGATGGTTTTATTACCAGCAGTTTGTAATTTTATTAATCTTGTTTTTAGATATCACAGTTAAAACATCAAATTCTCGTCAGGCGAGGGCGATGTTCGACGGAGAGTTCGAAAGTCCGAAGGCCATGAAAGCAATGGGGACAGTGAGGGTCCCCACTCCGCACATAGTCGTAGACGACCCCACGGGCGGAGCTGTGCTGTGCGTGGAATACCTGGACGTGTGCAGTTTGAATCGGCACACGGGAATGTTCGGGAAGCAGCTGGCAGATTGAGTGCTTCTTGCGTTTGAAACTTGAAGATGTTGTAATGTTCTAATTCTTGATTGAAAGTATAAATAATGTAGAAGTTTCTCAAATTAATGCTATTTAACTTTTATAACATACAGTATTTGCTTTTCTGGTTTTAAATGAATATTCTTTTAATCTTTATTTATAGTAAACGATATCGGCGTCAATGATCTTCGATGTCAAGATGCCAGAGAACTTCGAATCAATCAATTAATCTCAGCTTTTAAAACATTTGGAGATACAAACACAAATCCAACTGAAATTATAATTGTTCCAACACGGAGTACTTACCTCGAACTACTTTCTTAGGAGTACCTGGGATCTCCTCCCAACCGACCAGAATTTTGTGTAGTTTCCGCTATCTCCGTTTTCTATAGTGGGTCCCTCTGTAGCGGATGAATACGCGCCCTGAGGCGACCCGGGTCAGTGAGCGCGCGTGGCCAGGTCTCGGTCACCAGTAAGTTTATGATAGATATGGTATCAAAGTCCAGTAAGACATTCTGGGAAGGATGGGCGGGCCATAACCCGAAAGTAGTTCGAGGTAAGTTCTGTTAGGAAAAATACAAATTACTTAAAATTTGTGATTTGTTCCAACACGGAGTACTTACCTCGAACTACTTTCCTAGGAGACTTATACTTTAGGAGGCGGGGGTGGTCTTACGGGCCGAGAGACCGGCTGGATAATAAGATTGAACCTAGATAGGAGACTAGGTTCTACTGACCCAAAACGGAATATGAGACTTGGAGAAAACTACGCAAAAAACTATTTAGTATCTAACTAACTCACCTCTATAAGGATCTCCGGACATGGGTACCTCCATCTGAACGTTTCCCTCATGGCAGGGGTAAGGACAAAATTTAACAAAAGTTGACTTGTAAACATCTTCTTTGAACCTATTAAGTTTGTTTGTTGAGGACTTCTGTACGCAATATCAGTTACAATTTGCTCCTTTTAAGTTTGTTAGAAATTTTTTATCGCTTTTTTAAGGTATATTAAATATGTTGGTGTGATTGTTCTCGATGTATTTAACGGACTTTTGAATTATTATTATTATTATTACTAGCCAAGCTACAACCCTAGTTGGAAAAGCAAGAGGCTATAAGCCCAAGGGCTCCAATAGGGAAAAAGAGCCCAGTGAGGTAAGGAAATAAGGAAATAAATAAATGATGAGAATAAATTAACAATATAAATCATTCTAAAAACAGTAACAGCGTCAATACAGATATGTCCTATATAAACTATTAATAACGTCAAAAACAGATATGTTTTATATAAACTATAAAAAGACTCATGTCAGGCTCATGTCAGCCTGGTCAACATAAAAACATTTGCTCCAACTTTGAACTTTTGAAGTTCTACTGCGATTTGAAATGCTTTCGGATTTTCCTTGCTGTTGGCATCCACAAAAACATGTCAATTATCTGTCTGTTGTTTGTTTTTAGTTAAATTATCTGTGTTGTTTGTTTTTAGTTATTTTTCAGTTTTAAATACCTGCATTGACTAACGTATTTACGAGCGAGCCTTCAGGTTGAAATATAACGATAGTAGAACTATTTTGAATTTAGAGTTGCATCAACAGAGAATTCCACAAGCAATGCCTTATCTGTGTGGTGGTAATCATGAGCAGACATCAGCCAGGAAGGTAGAACATCGTAGAGCAAAATGACTAGGTGGTGTTGGATGCTAAACAGTCAAGAACTTATTCTTTGTTTATCTAAAGACATTGAAAGGACATTTAAAAGGTTTAAAAGTCGTTAATGAATGGTAGAGGCAAGGGACGAGACTATGTCCTAGAGCCTGACCATATACTGTACACATATGATCAACACTTAATCCCTTTTCCATTGAGATATGATACATCTCTGACTGTCCATGTTCATTTCTTGTTTACTTGAGTAATAAGTTGTTAGTTGAATTATGTAAATTGTAAATTACAGTAATTTCTTCTGCTTGTAACTAATATTGTTAGGAGTACCTGTCAGTGACTGCTCCCGCCTGCCTGCCAAAGCAGAGTGATCATCGTGGTGAGTTGAAGCCGAGGCCAAAACAGTTGAGTGGGCGCAAGACTCTTAGTTGAGGACCTTCAGACTCTCGGCGGGGGTTTGGTCTAGGCAGGAAGTCTGCTCCCTTCGAGTGCCCAGCCGTAACGCCTCTTGCTATCTTGCCTTGCACGGGAAACCCGTGAGCCCCAAGGAAGGTTGTTCTGAAAGAGAAAAAAACACTTTATGAAGCATCAGGCAAGTTGCTTTTAATCATAAACCGGTTAAAATGGTTGAGGGGTGAGAAAGACTACGTCTTTACCGAGCCAAAATAAAAAGCGACAGTCAGTCGCTAGTGCTAGTGAGAGCAGGGTGGCTAGCTGACCCCACTATCCCCTCCCCCTACGCTAACTAGCAGTGGGTGGTTACACCTCAAAAAGGCTTTAACAGCTATATTCAGCTTCGCGGAAATAAAAACACCCACACGTAAAGAGCTCCAGGATTTTATCGCTAGGAAAATTACAATTCACAAATTTGTTACTTTTCCTAACTAGACAAACCTAAGTCCTTTAGATTATACTTCTCTCCTCAGCCACTCCTCTCAGTTCTGAGCCGAGAGGTCATAAATGAAGAAACTCCCACAGGTAAGGGGGCAGAGCACCACGGTCTGCTCCCACTTGTTGCTTAACTGCCCGTTAAAAGATGCAACGGCCATCCTACCTAAACGACTTGTGTTTGTATAATTAGGAAAACCACAAAATACTTTTAAGATTTATAATTTCAATAATGTGTGGCTAATCGTACCCTGGGATATTGGTAGCGTGGTATCCGAGTCTCTCAAATATAAAGTGCCACAGTTTCAACCCTTAACTTTGTTGACGTCAGACAATAATGTTAATGCCAGTAAACTGAATATTCAATAGCTGAAGATCTTAACCCTATGAATAAGTAGAGGAACAACTAAAGTCAGTATCCATCTCGGGGAGTCTTTTCAAGAAGAGGAGAGAAGTCTAAAGTCAGTCTTCATCAATGTCTCTGCTTGTTTCAGTAAGATGATGATAGACTAGCTTGGAACAGAGCAACTATTTTCTGTTTAGATTTAGGAGTGCCAAAGGGTCATGGAAAGAGAGGTGGATGAGGGAAGGAAGAGGGGAAGGGCAAAGGTCAGATATGGGAAGATAAAGTAGCAAATGATATGCGAGGAAAAAGGATGAAGAGAACAGGAGGCCCTGGGTAGAAGATAATGGAGACAGCTTACACAAAACAGCGAGTAAAGGCTGTAGACAAAGAAGAATTCAGGTTAAGTAAGATGCAGTCGTTAGCCGGGGAACTAAGATGAAAATCTTTGTTGAGTGACCAGTTAATTAAGAGACCACCAAATAATTTCATATCTTCCACTATCATGTTTTAGAGTCCTCTTGCTTGAGGGTACACTCGAGCACACTATTTTATCTGTTTTCTTATTTCCTTTCCTCACTGGGTTATTTTTCTCTGTTGGAACCTTTATTGGGCTTATAGACTCCTGCATTTCCTACTAGGATTGTAACTTGTTTAGTAATAATATTGCTCAGGGAAAAGTATCATGAAAAATGAGGTTTGGAAAAGATTTGTCAAGTACAAATTCATGACCCCAGTATGCAGTAACATCATAAGAAATTCATTATCTCCTCTTACACCAATTGATGCAAAGGGCCTCGGTTAGATTTCGCCAGTCGTCTCATCTAGAGCTTTTAAATCAATACTTCTCCATCTCCTACTTCAGGCTTCATAGTCCTCAGCCATGTAGGCCTGGGTTTTCCAACTCTCTTAGTGCCTTGTGGAGCCCAGTTGAAAGTTTGGTGAACTGATCTCTCTTGGGGAGTGCGAAGAGTATGCCCAAACCATCTCCATCTACTCCTTATCGTGATCTCGTCCACATATGGCACTCGAGTAATCTCTTTTGTAGTTTCATTTCTAATCCTGTCCTGCAATTTAACTCCCAATATCCTTCTGAGGGGTTTACTTTAATAGGTATTTTAAAAGAATGAGATTCGGGTAATTTTATTTCAAGTATGTTTTTGGACCCCTCATTACTGCAATTATTGCAATATGAAAATCAGATTAATTATCTGGAGAGAGATATGTGATAAATTCATGGTAAGAGGAATGGCGATGAAAGTAATGATAATGAATTTCCAAATCCTCACAGAATATAACATTCACCGTAGCCAAGCAATTTTACTGTTGCAGAATCATTTTGCAAGATGAAGATTAATGAGTCACTCATGTTTTCTATTAAGAGGATACAGTACTCCAGACTTGAAAGTATTCCCTCCGGCTTGAGTTTCAGAACCAGCTGAAGGGAAAGATTTTAGAGTCATTTGTCAAAGCTGTCGATTCAGCTACGCTTAACCCTTTTACCCCCAAAGGACGTACTGGTACGTTCCACAAAACTTATCCCTTTACCCCCATGGACGTACCGGTACGTCCTTGCAAAAAAATGCTATTTGAATTTTGTTTTGCATATTTTTGATGATTTTTTGAGAAACTTCAGGCATTTTCCAAGAGAATAAGACCAACCTGACCTCTCTATGACGAAAATTAAGGCTGTTAGAGCAATTTGAAAGAAATATACTGCAAAATGTTTTTGAAAAAAAATAACCCTTGGCGGTTAAGGGTTGGAAATTTCCAAATAGCCCGGGGGTAAAAGGGTTAATATGGGCAGACAAAAGGCTCAATCCTCTTGAGATTCGAAGCCACATCTTTACACTTGATATTTGTATAAGGAGAGTTGACATCTTTTTGTTTTCAAGGTCACAAATTAGAGGATCATCCAAGATGGAATCGAAGTTCTCCTTGTTGATCGTTTGAAAATTAGAAGAATTTCTCACGACTAGTTTTATTTCTTGTATTTGATAGAGAAGATCATATACAGTACTGCACAGTGTGGGGATAGAGCTATGCTAACTCCCAGTGCAAATTGGAAAAAAATATTTTATTTCAGTGCAAGAAAGACAGTCCTTCAAATGATCTTGCTATATAATTCAACCTGAACTTCTCCCTTTGTTTGGTACAGGGTCATGTAGCAAGTGGCTCTTCTATGAAGCAGAAGTATTATTAAACTTTATAAAACGGGAAGGCTAAGTCTTCTGTTAAGCCCTGTCCACACGATCGAGCATGCCCGACGGGCAAACAGTGATACCAGACCACAATATTTAGTGAAAATGAGGGTTGATGACGTCAGAAGCGAGGAAAACCGCAGACAGGGATCTGGCATCATACAGTGTTCCTAGATCCCTGCCTTTAGTTTTCCCACTTCTGACGTCATTAACCCTCATTCTTACTAACTATTGTGGTCTGGTATCACTGTTTGCCCGTTGGGCATGCTCGATTGTGTGGACAGGGCTTTGGAGTGAGTGAAATTGGATACACTGAACAAATATAAGACGATTTGCATATGTTCGTTAATGATCTTTGATGGGGTATCTTTGCATGGCATTGCAAATGGGAACTGTACTGCAACAAACTATTACTTATTATGCATCTGCAATTGTGATGGTCATTTATAATCCATGCTTAAATATTACAGATGCTATGTAGCCTTTATAACCATACAAGGAGGTACGGAAATAACTTGCGGTTTTCAGACCAGCACATATCTCGTAAGATAACACATTACCTTTGACTGTTGTAAAATGATGAATCTTATGAGTTGACATGAAGCAAGAGTCAGGTTGAATTTGTACATACATACATACATACATATACCAAGGCACTTCCCCCAATTTTTGGGGGTAGCCGACATCAACAAAGAAACAAAAACAAAAAGGGGACCTCTACTCTCTACGTTCCTCCCAGCCTAACAAGGGACTCAACCGAGTTCAGCTGGTACTGCTAGGGTGCCACAGCCCACCCTCCCACATTATCCAACACAGATGAATGAAATCATGTTGTGAGTTCTTGAGAGGTGATAAAAAGTAAAAATTTTAGTTGGGATGACTTCAGGGGTCAGGTAAAACATGGTAATGTCCTGGATATTTACAAAAGTCACTTCTTCAAGCAGGGCACTTGAAATAATGTAAATGACTAAAAACCAGCACTGCTTCCTTGGAGTAAAAGCTCCGATCAAAGAACATATATAAGGAGAACTTGTTTTCGTTTTAGTAAAAGAACAATTGTCGTAGCCGTCAGAATCACTCCTGTAGCTGATGACCCATTATGTAAACAAGAACAGATGTTGATAAATATTTTTGGGACAAATGTTGGAAATACACTTAGATTACTGTACTGTAATTCACCTGTGATAATGGGAGCTATGACCTTTTTATGTTGGTTTCGATAGATTTACAATTTCTTAATACTCTTAATATGTCTCCAAATGCAAATTAGTACTCTTGATATACGATTTTCTGGGCTTGAACCTGTGCCGGCCAGTGAATAAGCTCCTATTAGCACTTATTCTTAGGTAATTTACTGCTAAATATACCAGAGAAAAAATGTAAAGGAGTGCTAGGTTAACTAGCTCGCTCACCTATTGGTGTCGGTATGGAATTGGGCGTATAATCCAGAGGTCCCGCACCATTTAGATTCATCCACGACAAAGACCCCAATAGAGGAGAGCCGTTCAACCTCACTCGGCACCACCAACTCTGCATCCGCTCAGAACCCAACTCCTTTTTAGCACGCCTGTGTGGTAACCCGCTAGTTTGTGCTCTCGTGTTTTTGCCTTATTTTCCGTGGATTATGGCTTCTACATCGGTTTCCCAGGAGACACCGTCTAAGTTAAGTACCAAGCTATGTTTTGCTGTGTTTTGAGCAATCTAGATCGTTTAATATTTAAGTTATAAGAGTTTATTCTCTTCGATCATCTCGGTCTTGCTCGATTCCGCTTATGGTTGGTACTCCTGTTTTGAGAGCTTTTAGTTTCACTCGCGGTGTTACTAAGTGTATTATTTTTATTATTAGTTTAAAATTTTATATGTTTTATAGTGGATATTCATTATTTAGCGTTTAGAACCCTTGTGGTTCATATTTAGGGCCGATACCAGATTACGTATCGTAGATGGCTTGCCGACCTTCGTCACTGGGCGGCAATTTTTATTATATTAGCCATCAGGTTGTTGTCCTTCGGGATTTATTCATTATTTCGCATGCCTTGCCCTAATTTTTTATGTGTATATTTATATATTTTTCAACGCTATTACTTTTATAATGAATATTTGTGCTTATTACTCCGTATGATCTGTTTTGGTAGTGTTTGGGGATCGTCAGTTGGTAGCCCTGCTGCTCCGTATCACGTGATCCTCCCCCAAGCTCCCCCTCTCGCTAGGTTGGTGGCTAGGCTTCTCTCCCCCCTCCCCTAGGGGACCGTTGCCTTCCCTTCTTTCAGAGGGGGTAGTTCAGTGTTTATGGACTTTGTCCTCTCTCCGGGTGTCCCGGTGGTTTCGTCTCTGTATAGACTGGTTGGCCACCGGTCAACAGAGTAGGATCCCGGTGCACCCTATTTTATATTCACCTATCACACTTTTAATTATGTTATACGAAACCCTCCGGGTTCTGTTGGTGGTTCCTATCTACGGTTCCGCCCCCCCTTATTTTATAACAGTTACTATGATTATATATGACAGATCACTATCCCGGAGTTCCTATATGTATTAGTTTATGGATGTACTTTTATATCCCGGTCCGGGGCTTAACCTTGCTCCGGGTAGTCAGACACCATGTGTGTTAATTCTTTGTTGCATCCTTCTTTATGATCCCGGCTCGACCGGAATGGATAGTTATACTCTAGTCTTAAGTTAGACTTATGTTTAGGCCCGGGTCCTCCAGACCCGCCCCTACTTAAGAGTATTACAGTTAAGCTCTAGTCTTAAGTTAGACTTATGTTTATTCCCGGGTCCTCCGGACCCGCCCCTACTTAAGAGAATTACAGTTTCTCATATACTATTCTTTTTATAGATGGTTCATTGTCAGACGACGGCCTGTGCGGCTGTTCTTCACCAGCCTTGTGGCCATACGATGTGTAGGTCTCACGCCCTCTGCGGAGTTCAGCTGGAAGACATCGTAGTCTGGCACCCTGATAATTGTATGGTCTGTTTTGACCTCATCACCACCCTTGGATCTGATTCGGTGAGTCCCGTTGGCTATGTTGTCTTTTCTAATTATTCTTACCTTTATTTGGTATACATACACTATATAGTAAGATTTCTATGGTCTTGAATAACCTCCGGGAATCTTCCTTTCTGTAATTCCCACTATTATTTCAGGCATCCCCGGAGCAGAAGACTGCGGCTCGGGCCACACTGAAAGTGTGGGTTGGGGGATTTGCCCGAAACGTGAAATCAAAGCAGCCTTACGTCCTCTCTGAAGACTACTGTGCTATGATTTACCCTAATGCCAAGTCTTCAGCCGCTGTGGCTAGAGCTGTTGCGGCACCCATCATTGCCGACATTGATGCCACTATTTCGGGATTCATCGACCAGGATCAAGATCCGTCGGATGCCCCCGGAGATCTGGAAGACAATGTTGCCTCCTTGAACTTGGATGTGGAACCTATGTTGTTGGATGATCCGGATGCAGGTAGGGTGGTAAGTGAGGCAGGTGTTACCGGCGCCGAGATTCCTATCCTCAGCCCCGCTCTTTCTTCTTCATCTGATCTCTCGTCTTTCCATGGTTTTTCTGGGGACCGCGATTCGTCTCACCGATCACACCCGGTTCCCCCCAAAGATAAGTCTAAATCTAGAATTTTGCCAAAAGCTCGTAAGCCCCACAAGGCTTCCCATAGTTCTAAATCGAATACAAACCCGTCATCTAAGGCTTCCGGCTCCTCCTCTAAGTCTCACGACCCGGGAGTACAATCCGCCACTTCTGCTCCTAACCCGGGCCTTTCCGAATCGGCCATGCTTCGCATTGTGTCGGAGATGCAATCTAAGATTGTGTCAGAAATGCAGGCCAAGATGGACACGATGTTCTCTAACATTGGTCAGAGACTTGGGGCATTAGAGCATGGTGCTCCGGAGCGAGTTCAAAGCTCTCTCATCCCGGATGCCTCTAAGCTTCCGCCGTTTACCAAGAATAACCCTTGGCGCATGGCTCTTCATTCCCCGTTCTCAGACGGGATGTTAACGTTGGAAGGTCTTGGTACTTGTCCACTAGAGGATTTTGAATTCTTTCCTCCTGGTCTCGCATTTCCATTTCATGGTTATGCCAGGCTTACCGAGGAAGTTCTGGTTCGGCTGGATAAGGTCCCCAAAGAGACCGTCATTTTCCCAAAGGAACAAGCCCAATCTGTTTGGGCTAGGTTTCTAAATGATATAGGTTGCACCAATACCATGTTGACGCCTCATAAAAGTTCTTTCACAATGTTCCTAATGGACAAGAATACCGTGACTCCATGCGTCACTAAGATTGCAGAGCTTGCTTTTCAATACGCTCTGGAGGAGAAGCCCTTGCCTCCCATCCGAGAGGTAGATCCGATCTCCCTCCTTCTTCCTTCAGATAATGAGTGTTGGGACAATGTCCATACCACCTTTACTTCTGGCAAGCTGACAGCGGACTGTGCGTCAGTAATTTTTAGTGAACGGCTTCCCCGTCTCCCGGAATCCCTTATTAAACAGGAGTATGATTCCCGCCTACGTGTTGGTCGAACCTTGAACTTGGCCACTTCTACGGAGTCGATAGCCTTAACTTATGATACTGAGAGTATCTTTAAGTCTCTCAATAAGGCTACTTTGCAGTCGTTATATTTTGACTTATATGACTTTGCTCTTGCTAAACGTAGGTGCCGCAAACACGTCCTGGCTGAGGCGACTATTAGGCACGAACCGAATAAACTTATCCGGTCCTCTTGTTGGGGTCCAAATCTTTTCCCTGAGGATCTTGTGGAGGAAGTCTTGACAGAGGCTACTAGAGTTAATCAGAGCCTTAAAGCCCGTTGGGGTTTGACTCCTAAGCGGAAATATGATCCCGCAAGTTACCAAGCCCGGGGTAGGAAGAAGCTCCGCCCGTATACCTCCACTCAGTTCCGGCAACAGCAAAGTAGCTCGTCCGTTTTCCGGCAGCCTCTCCCTCCATCTCCTGCTGTTCCTGCACAGCCTTCCACCTCTCAGGCTCCTTCCTCGGACGAC
Source organism: Palaemon carinicauda (assembly GCF_036898095.1). NCBI lineage: Eukaryota > Metazoa > Arthropoda > Malacostraca > Decapoda > Palaemonidae > Palaemon > Palaemon carinicauda. Next base: position 47,079,208 of record NC_090754.1, read on the forward strand.
TACGTCACCGTTCTGCTCCCTAAGAGCCAGCTTCCCGGTGCCTCCACCACCTCTCCAGCCTTTAACCAATCTTATGAGGCTCAAGGCTCTTCCCAGGGTTATAACAGAGGTAGAGGCTACCACCGTGGTTCATACCAGAACAGAGGTAGAGGTAGATTCTTTCGCAAGGGAAAGAACTTCCGAGGCGGACGTGGAGGCAACTCCTCAAGCCAATACTGAGGTGCAGCGGGTAGGGGGGAGGCTTTATGCCTTCCGCAACAAATGGAGGTTCAGTCCCTGGGCTTTCAGTATCATCTCCAAGGGACTGGGGTGGAGTTGGATTCAAGGACCTCCTCCACCGAACAGATTTCATCAGCATTCCACTCCGGACCTAGTCGAATTTGTCCAGGACCTGTTACAAAAGAACGCCATACAAGAAACGAAACACCTGAAGTTTCAGGGTCGGCTGTTCAGTGTCCCGAAGAAGGATTCGGACAAGAGAAGAGTGATTCTAGACCTATCCCTTCTCAACTTGTCCATTCAATGCGACAAGTTTCGAATGCTTACCGTCTCGCAGGTGCGGACCTTACTTCCCCGTGGGGCCGTCACCACCTCTATCGATCTTACAGACGCCTATTATCACGTTCCGATAGCGAGACACTTCCGTCCGTATCTAGGCTTCCGCCTAGGAAACAAAAATTACTCCTTCAAGGTGATGCCTTTCGGGCTCAACATCGCCCCAAGGATCTTCACAAAGTTAGCAGAAGTTGCTGTTCAGGAACTCAGAAATCAAGGGATTCAAGTAGTAGCCTACCTGGACGACTGGCTCATTTGGTCAGACACCTCCCAAAATTGCCTAAAAGCCACTCACAAAGTCATCCAATACCTTCAATCTCTAGGCTTCCAGATCAACTTCAAGAAGTCCCGTCTTCTTCCGAAATCAAAGTTCCAATGGCTCGGCCTGCAATGGGATCTTATATCTCACACTCTGTGTCTTCCCAAACCCAAGAGGTTAGAGATTGCAATGAACACCAAACGCTTTCTCAAAGACAAAGTGAGTTCCAGACGACTCCAAGAGAGGATCCTAGGGTCCCTTCAATTTGCTTCAGTGACGGATCTACTTCTGAAAGCAAAATTGAAAGATATCAATCGTGTCTGGCGTTCGAGGGCGAACCGGAAGCTCCGGGACAGGAAAGTCCGCCTTCCTCCCATTCTCTGGGAAAGACTTCTACCTTGGACAAAGGCCAACAATCTGTCAAAGTCAGTTCCCCTTCGATTTCCGCCTCCGAAGTTAATCATTCACACGGACGCATCCCTATCAGGTTGGGGAGGCTATTCTCAGCTCAGGAAAGTTCAAGGTCTTTGGTCTCCCTTATTCCGCCAATTTCACATCAATGTGCTGGAGGCCATGGCAGTTCTACTAACCCTGAAACGTCTCGCTCCATCCAAGAGACAACACCTTCGTCTGGTTCTCGACAGCGAAGTGGTGGTCCGCTGCCTCAACAGAGGCGGATCAAAATCAGGGCCTCTGAACCATGTTCTAGTAGCCATATTCTCCCTAGCAGCCTCGAACCGTTGGCATCTTTCAGCTGTCCACCTGGCGGGAGTCCGGAACGTAGTTGCAGACGCCTTGTCCCGGACCTCCCCTCTAGAATCGGAATGGTCACTCGATCTAAAGTCATTCCGGTGGATTCTCTCTCGGGTTCCGGGTCTCCAAGTGGACCTCTTCGTCATGGAGTCCAACCACAAATTGAGAATATATGTGGCTCCCAATCTAGACCCTCAGGCCTACGCCACAGACGCCATGTCACAGAATTGGGACATCTGGGAAAGGATTTATCTCTTTCCCCCGGTGAATCTTTTACTGAAAGTCCTAGACAAACTGAGATCCTTCAAGGGACGAGTAGCCTTGGTCGCACCCAACTGGCCCAAGAGCAATTGGTACCCTCTCCTGCGAGAGTTGAGACTACATCCTCACCCGATACCCAATCCGGTTCTGTCTCAGATAGTACAAACACGCGTTGTGTACGCTTTCTCAAACATTCAGAGCGCCCTAACTTTATGGACTTCATGAAGTTTGCGGCCATGCATGGTGCCAATATCGATCCTCAAAACACCCTGTTCTTAGAATCAGATAAACGGGATTCCACCATCCGCCAATATGATTCTGCGGTTAAAAAGTTGGCTAAATTTCTGATAGACTCAGACGTACACTGTATGAACTTGAACCTTACAGTCACTTTCTTTAGAACTTTATTAGAATCAGGTCTGGCAGCCAATACTATCACCACTATTAAATCTGCTTTGAAAAAGATCTTCCTAGTGGGTTTTAACATAGACTTAACCGACTCTTTGTTAGCTTCAATTCCGAAAGCCTGTGCCAGACTGAAACCGGTTACTCGTCCTACCCCGGTTACCTGGTTCCTTAATGATGTGCTCAAATTGGCTTCTGATACCATTAACAGTTCTTGTGATTATATTCCCCTTCTCAGGAAAACACTTTTCCTTGTGAGTTTGGCTTCCGGGGCAAGAATTTCTGAACTGGCAGCTTTGTCAAGAGACCCGGGTCATATTGAGTTCCTTCCTTCGGGAGAGGTCCTTCTTTCACCTAACAAATTCTTTTTAGCTAAGAACGAAGACCCTCAGAACAGATGGTCCTCCTGGAAAATTGTTCCCCTCACGCAAGATCCGTCTCTGTGCCCTGTTACTACTCTTAAGTCTTATTTATCCCGGACCTCCTCTAACTCCTCCGGGCCTCTATTCGTTAGAGAACAAGGCGGTACCATTACCATTAAAGGGATCAGGCAACAAATTTTGTATTTTATTAAACAAGCTAGCCCTGACTCTTTTCCTCTTGCACATGATATTAGAGCAGTTGCTACTTCGGTGAACTTTTTTCACCACATGAATTTTACGGATCTTTCTAGGTATACAGGGTGGAAGTCACCGTCAGTGTTCAAGAAACACTATCTTAAACATTTGGAAGCCCTTAAATTTCCTACAGTAGCTGCAGGGAGCGTAGTTACCCCCAGGTAACTCACATGTTAATTTCTTGTCATTTTATCTCTCCCCCTTACCTGCCTCATTTATACCCTATTTGTATTCGTTGGTTTCGCACCTGATTACTATTACTATATTTGTAAATTTTTTGACTCCTGAGTATCTGTATATATCATCACTCACGGCATTATTATACCTTACCTTTTTTGTCAATTGTTCTACCAAGTGGATTTATGTTCTTTTTAAGGTACCCTTATAGCTGTTTTTGGCACTCATCTCTGATTAAAGTAACTTGTGTTTCCCTTATGTTTATGTTTTTTCCTTTATTTTTCAAGTTTGGTGACATTTCTCTTGTATATATTCACTGGCCGGCACAGGTTCAAGCCCAGAAAAGGGATTTTGACGTAGGAAAAATCTATTTCTGGGCGAGGGACCTGTGCCGCCCAGTGAACCCTCCCAGCTCCTCTCCCTTGGAGTCCCCAAACTTTGGGTGCTAAGGAGTTGGGTTCTGAGCGGATGCAGAGTTGGTGGTGCCGAGTGAGGTTGAACGGCTCTCCTCTATTGGGGTCTTTGTCGTGGATGAATCTAAATGGTGCGGGACCTCTGGATTATACGCCCAATTCCATACCGACACCAATAGGTGAGCGAGCTAGTTAACCTAGCACTCCTTTACATTTTTTCTCTGGTATATTTAGCAGTAAATTACCTAAGAATAAGTGCTAATAGGAGCTTATTCACTGGGCGGCACAGGTCCCTCGCCCAGAAATAGATTTTTCCTACGTCAAAATCCCTTTTTTGATAGTAGCATCAGTAAGACAATAGCAAGCTATTGTTATGATTATCAAGGAGTACATTCCCAGTCCCCTGTGGCCACGGGGGCATAAAAACAATTAGAATAGCGCCAACGTATCCCTGCGTGTCGTAAGAGGCGACTAAAAGGGACGGGACGAGGGGGCTGGGAACCCCCTCTCCTGTATTATATACTCCAGTGAGACATCGATGTACATTTGTCATTTGAAGAAGGGGACTTCTTGGGACACACCTAATTCTTATGAATGGGACTTCTGTACGTACACCCTTTTTCATGACAGGCAAGGATTTCTTCTACAGCAATTGACAAGCATCCTTTGTTTTAGTCATGTCTTGTGTAATCCTTCTTTCTCTTTATATGATTGGTAAAGTTGGTGATTATTTAGCGAATCGACTGTGACATGGATATATTGGCTGTTAATATCTTAAGGAAACTGACGTACAGTGAGCCCTCGTTTATCGCGGTAGATAGGTTCCAGACCCGACCGCGATAGGTGAAAATCCGCGAAGTAGTGACACCATATTTACGTATTTATTTAACATGTATATTCAGACTTTTAAAACCTTCCCTTGTACGTAGTACTGTTAACAAACTACCCTTTAATGTACAGAACACTTAATGCATGTACTACAGTACCCTAAACTAAAACAGGCACAAATATTAAAGGCGATTTTTTATCATGCGTTTCCTAAACACGCCAAAAAGCACGATAAAAAATGGCAACCAATGTTTTGCTTACGTTTATCTTTGATCATAATGAAGAAACAAACGCATTTAGTGTACACATCTGTGTATAGGTTAGTTTTTGCATCGATTATATTGGTTATACAGTATGTTGATTTTGTTATTACCAATGTTTTACTTAATTTTTCTTAGGACTTCCAAATGAAATGTTTTTGTTTCAGGCGGCGTCATAAAGTACGCTCCATCTTCGATCGTAATAAACAAACGAAGGCATTTAACGCGCATGATGAAAGTGATAAATAATGATATTACAGTAAAAGCTTTTAGAAAATATGTTATTACAAATATTATTTACCGTATCTATATAAAATCATACAGTACATACGAAGTAAAGCAGGAAAACAATTTATGAGAGAGAGAGAGAGAAAGAGAAAGAGAGAGTTGTTTTACGTACGTAAATGTAAATTCTAAACAAAAAAATAGCCCCATTTCATATAAAATAGGTTATTACAAATATTTTACTTTATCATATTACAGTAGTCTGTATAATACTGTAAAGTTCAGTACAGTATGTTGTTGTTATAGTCGTGGCGATGAAATTGTCACGAAACAAAAACACGGCATTCGATTACAACAGCTGATTCATTCTCTCTCTCTCTCTCTCTCTCTCTCTCTCTCTCTCTCTCTCTCTCTCTCTCTCTCTCTCTCTCTCTCTCTCTCTTCGTGTTATACAATACTTACATATAGATGAAGGAACTAAAATTAGTTTTCTTAGTGTCAATTAAATACGAAACGAAAAAATTATGCCGAGTTTACATCCATTTCAATCGTTGCTAAAAATACGGCATCCGATTTCATCAGCAAACCACTATTTTTTGGGAAACATCATTTTATTCTAGAAAATTGCTACTCTTTAAATAGTTAATTGCACATTAAGAAAGCCTGTACTTTTGTTTTTAAATTTCGGGTGTGTTTTAAAAATCAAGTATTGTTGACTTCTTTTTGTTTTACTTTTGGCTGTGATTAGATCAGCTGACATCTACTGTAGCTGCCGCTCTTGAGAGTGTACGAATACACTAACAAAGTATCGTTTATACCATTTCTTAACTTATTCAAACCGTCTACAGTATACAGTTGATATTACATAAGCACCAATGTGTTATAACTTATCAAATTTTTTTGTTTATTACATTTAAACCCCCCTCCATCTCTCACTCTCTACCTCTCTCTCTCTCTACCTATCTCTCTCTCTCTCTCTCTCTCTCTCTCTCTCTCTCTCTCTCTCTCTCTCTCTCTCTCTCTCTCTCTCTCTACCTCTACCTCTACCTCTACCTCTCTCTCTCTCTGTGGGCTACTTTTCACTACCTCCCATTCCTTATCTCTCTCTATCTCTAACAAATGATATCTTTGTTGCTCCTCAAAGTTTCATTTATATTGAAAATCAATCATGATTCAATTTTTCTTACTTTCTCCAATCTCGCACCATCGGTCACATCGCGGTATTTTCGATATTTCCGGAAAATCCGCGATATATGTATATACATGCGTTATGAAAAAAATCCGCGATAGTCGAACCGCGAAGTAGCGAGGGATCACTGTACAACATCTTTCACGAGCCTTGGCATCGCTTCGGCTTCACGCCTGGAGACACTACGCCGCCTCCTCGAGAAGAGACAACCCGCTACATTCGCGGAGCGGAGGTTGCGTCACCTGCGATAGTCATCCGCAGGGGTCTACCAGGCGAAGTGGAGAGTCTTCTGTGGTTGGTGTCGTGGGAGAGATACCTCTTCCCTTGAGGCCTCTTCTCCAGCAATATCGGAGTTATTGCTTTTCGGCGGGAGGAAACTCCTTTCCGCTCTCGGCAGTGAAGCCTGTCGCTCAGCCTTTCCCTGGCCTTCAGGCTGAAAGGAATAGACTTTTTCCTTCCCGCTGGACCTTTCTTCACTCATGCGAAGCTGGGAACGTCCCTGCCCCCAGTCGGAGTGAGACCTCCTTCTTAGAGCATGGTTCGGACTTTTTAGTCCCTTAAGAGATCTTCTCAAGAACCATTACGTCAGGCCTCTAATCGTATTCCGTCTTGGGGGACGGTGCTCCTGCTCACTCTGGCCTCGGCCAGTGTGTAAGCAATCTTCTTGGTCTCGTACGACTCCGCCCTTTCTAAGGAATAGGGGAAGGCAACATTCAGGTTCGCTCCTGAGTTGTTTGCTACACTCAGAATATTGGGGTCCCGGCCCTTCGGTCCAACTCCTTCAAGATTTCGAGTCACCATTCTGTATCAGATGACCCAAACCTTCTCCTTCTTGCCAGTAAAGGAATCGAGGGGTTATCTTTGGGAACAGCTGCAGTTTGTCCTCACGTGCAGCCGGGTTGGGAGCACAGGAAGGACACGGGAGAGTCACCAGTATACCTCTTCAGCTCGGACTCAAGGACATTCATCTCGACCTGAATCCAGACCCTCCCCCGTCACGTTGCCCTACAGCACGATGTCGGATACATCGCAACATCCCTCGCCTTCGAGTAATACTACTCTGTGACGCAGGTGTTACAAGCTGGAGTCTGGAAGCGTCTAATGACCTTCGCAGCCCGCTTCCTGCAGGGCGTGACCCACAGGAGTATCGATACGTTTCTATCGCTCTGTGGTGGCTACACAACAGCTGGTCTAACCTCAGGCTCCTTTTTGGACAGGTAGCAGAAGGTTAAGGGCATTGTTATCAGGTTTTAGCCTGCATGAACGAAAGAAGTATGTCTGGCCCTTACTTCTTTCTTCATCGTCCCCTCTACTGGGGAAGCAGCATCCTGGTCTCTGCATAGCTGACCTCAAACCTCTGCAGGTAAACCATGCCTCCTTGTGTTCCGAGTATTGAGTCAATACTGTCGCGTCCCCCATACCCTGACGAGGTGGTATTGGGAACTTCCTAACCCAGAGTTCCTTCTGGAACTCCAGGTCAACTGCCTAGGACGGGTCACACTTCTTCCTTCACACACAAGCTTATGTAGGCCACACGTTTCCTTGCTTAACAAGGAACTTGTGAGGTGCAGGGACTCCTTTTCTCGAGTGCGACTCACTCGGATTCTGAGTCCCCGGGTAAAGCCAAAGCCAGTAAGGCTGGGGACTTTCCACCCTTCCTAAGGGGTAAGTCACCCAAGGTAAATAGCGTGGTTTGTATTTCGGTTACGGAACAAATCACAAATTCGGGGATAATTTGTATCTTTCCTAACCATACAAACCTTAGCTATTTACACAAATTTGCCCGCCAGCCCTGTCCCCCAAGACAAGTCCTACCTCTAAGTGAAGTGAAGCAGTTCACCGGTGTGTGAGGGGGGGAGGGGTAGCTAGCTACCACTCCCCTACCCCCCTGCTAACTAGCGCGGGGGTAATACACCTTTGTTAAATTCTAATGGCTCGCCATTTCAGCTACGCCGAAAGGTAAACCCAATGTAAATAGCTAAGGTTTGTATGGTTAGGAAAAATACAAATTATCTCCGAATTTGTCATGTTCTTTTCCCTCGGGGTTCCTCTTTGGAGTTCCCCCGGGGAATGAATGTTAACTAATTATTTATTTTATTTTCACAGTTAACCATCTAGTTTTTCGTTTGCCGCACTGCAACATCTGCCACAGAGCCGTAGCATCGCTTCGGCTTCATGCCTGGAGACTATCCAGCATTCCCTCTCAGGAGAGGAGTTCCGCAACAAGTTGCGGAGCGGATGTCTCGACACCTGCTAAAGTCATCCGCAGGGCTCTACCGGGCCAAGTGGAGAGTCTTCTGTGGTTGGTGTCGTGGGAGAGGTATCTCTCCCCTTGATGCCACTATTCCAGCAATAGCGGAACTATTGTATACCTGCGGGAGGGAATGCGCCTTTCGCTCTCGGCGGTGAAAACCTATCGCTCAGCCTTAGCCTGGCCTGCAGGCTGAAGGAATAGACATTCCCTCCTTGCTGGTTCTTTCTTCGCTCATTCGAAGCTACGAACTTACCTGCCCCCAGTCAGAAGTGAGACCTCCTCCATGGGAACATGGTTTGGGCCCCCAGGGCTCTCAAGAGTCTCCTTGCAAACCATTACGCCAGTCTTCTGATCGTCACCTGACTTGGATGACGGTGCTCCTGCTCGCTCTGGCCTCGGCCAAGCGTGCCAGCGAACTTCATGGTCTCTCGTACGTCGTCACCCATTCAAGAGGAGAGGGGGAGGTATCGTTCAGGATCGTCCCTGAGCTGGTCACTAGTCTCAAAATCTTGGAGCCCGGACCCTCGGTTCGACTCCTTCAAGATTTCGATTCTCCGTTCTGTAACATATGACCCAGACATTCTCCTACTATGCCCAGTAAGGAGTCGGAGGTGTTATCTTAAGAACAGCTGGAGTTCGTCCTCACGTGCAAGCCCTGTTTGGGAGCACAGGAAGGACGGAGAGGAGGGTCACCAAGAATACCTTTTCAGCCTGGATTCGTAGGGTCGTCTATCACGCCCTGAATCCAGACCCTACTCCGTTACGTCGCCTTAGGGCACGCGACGCCAGAGGCATCGCAACGTCCCTGGCCTTCAAGAGTAACTACTCTGTTACGCAGGTGCTACAAGCTGGAGTCTGGAGGCGTCAAACGACCTTCACAGCCCCACTACCTGCAGGACGTGACCCACAGGAGCTTCAATACGTTTTCTATCGGTCCTGTGGTGGCTACACAACAGCTGGTCTAAACCTCAGGCTCCTTAATGGACAGGTAGCAGAAGGTTGAGGGCATTGTTACCCGGTTTTAGTCTGCATGAATGAAAGAAGTTTGTCTGGCCCTTACTTCTTTCTTCATCATCCCCTCTCTTGGGGAAAGCAGCATCCTGGGTTCTGTGCATAGCTGACCTCAAACCTCTGCAGGTAAACCATGCTTCCTTGTGTTCCTAGTATTAAGGTAATACTGTCACGTCCCCCATACCCTGACGAGGTGGTATTGGGAACGTCCTAGCCTAGAATTCCGTCTAGGGGATTTCAGGTCAACTCCCTAGGACAAGTCACACTTCATCCCTCCACACACAAGCTTATGTAGGCTGCGCGTTAGGTGCAGGGACTCTTTTTCTCGAAGTGCTGCGCACTCGGATTCTGAGTCCCCGGGCAAAGCCAAAGCCAGTAAGGCTGGGACTTTCCACCCTTCCTAAGGGGTAAGTCACCCCATGTAAATAGCGTGGTTTGTATTTCGGTTACGGAACAAATCACAAATTCGGAGATAATTTGTATTTTTCCTAACCATACAAACCTCAGCTATTTACACATATTTGCGTGCCAGCCCTGTCCCCCAAGTCAAGTCCTACCTCTAAGCGAAGTGAATCAGTTCATCAGTGTGTGAGGGGGGGGGGAAGCTAGCTACCTCTCCTCTACCCACTTGCTAGCTAGCAAAAGAGTAGTTAACCCTCATTAAAAATCTAATGGCTCATCATTTCAGCTACGCCAAAAGTAATACCCCATGTAAATAGCTAAGGTTTGTATGGTTAGGAAAAATACAAATTATCTCCGAATTTGTCATGTTTTATCACAGTATTTCATTGTGAAATTTTGATACAATATCCAAGATTTACCAAATCAGTTGGACTTGTGTGTGTGTGTATCTCCAAAGATTTGGAAGTTGAAGACCTTCCACTTAATTGATATTTTGTCCTAATGATGATGATAATTATGGTAATGGTGCTTAAGGCCAATTTACTTGGGGATAGTTCACTGGCGCCAGTAACTAGTGGCAAGTAAACTTTCCAGGATAGTAAGCGTTTGCACGAGGACACTTTGCCTTTGCACGGGGATAGTTTGCTGATGGTAATAAAGTATCCCCTGTAAACCGGCCTTTAGATACAGTAGTTTGAGTTACATTAAAAGTTTTCTCTCCCTCAGATGTGAGCGTTGGCATCAGCAGTATGAATACAAACCTTCCCTGCCTATTTCAGGGATGTCATAACCACTTTTAAATACTTTTATTGGTAAGTGTTTTTGTGGCTGGTGTCTGTTGTATTGAAGATATTTCCCATTCATTCTGTTTAGGATTTACAGTATTGAACCTAGTCAGTTTACATCTCTTATACTTGTTTCCTTGAACCCTGATATTGATTTTGTGTATTCATCTTTTTGGATTAAACTTTAGTTCCCTTTAGTATTCTAATAATATATAAACTGAATGCAGTATTTGGTCTTAGACGTACGATGTGAAGTACAGTTTCGCACATGTGTACGTCTAATGCATTACTTTACTAATTTTCATTTACCAAACTAAGGAGACAGATCGGTATGCAAATCATGCATTAGACATACCTTATGTTAACTATTATTCATGTAGTAAGTCCCAGTCTTTTGCATTGCTCGTTACCTTTAACTTTTTCGTCTGCTTCAGGTTTCTTCAAACAAGATCAAGAAATAAGTATACATCGCTGTAATCAGTTTCATCGAAATGGAATTGTCAGTCTCTCAAGGTGTATTGCAAGGACTTGTCATTATTATTTTGCAAGGAACCCAAACACAAGATTCAAGTGTGATGATGACTGTATTGAAGGAGCTCTATGCTTACCTGGCCCCAAAAGGACCTTAACTTTAGTCGGCTCTTGTCCACTCTTAGACCTTCGTCGTGAAACATCATGTGTTTGATGAAAATTGAGCGTTTTGTGAATGATTAGCAGTCAACACAACATTAAAGTAACAAATAGAGATGGAAAATGTAGAAAAAATGTCAGGGCACCCTCTAAACAGCTTGTATGAAGCAAAGAGTATACACCTCGGGTCAGCCACCAGCCAGTTGGTTTTTGGACTTTAACCCACCATGGAGTGAGTCTCCGCTATAAAGAGCGTAATGGTTTCTATGTAGTGTCGGAACAAATGACAAATTTCAAAATAGTTTGTATTTTTAAATATTAAACTTAGCCGGTGAATATATAATAGCTGACGTCTCCGACGGCTCGACAGAATTCAAAAACTCGCGAGCGATCGCCATGAAGGTAGCGGGTGTGCCCACCAGCGCCAACTATCGGCCAGATACCGCATATACATGTAAACAGCTCCAGTTCTTCTCTGTCGGTTTCATCGACAAGTCGATTCCACTCGCTATTATGACCTCGAGTTTTCTACCGAATTGGTGAAGTACTTGGTTTTGGTTTTATTGCTTTCGCCGTGTTGGATTATTCAATACTATCCTCAAAAGAAATGCTTTTGAAAGGAGAGTAAAAGTGTTTTGCCCTTGCTCTTTTATCTCTGGTTTTTTTCCATAGAGTAAAAATGGCCGACCCTTCCCTTAGTGTACGGAAGTGTGTTTTAGGCTTTTAGCAATTATCTTATCACGTTATAAATTATTGTTGTTAATTATAGATTTTCCTCTATATATTTTATATCTCACCCGCATTTATTAGGCCTCTTCGATTAGCTTTCCATTTATACTAAACATCAAGATAAATTTTAATGTTTTGTTTATATGCGGCCTTACCTATTCCTCCCCTAGTCCGAGAGTAGGCGGTCCTAACTTGGAAACCGAAGTTAAACAACGTTGAGCCCATTCAACTTTTATTTTCGTTAAGTTTAAATCATTTGCTCTGTAAGAGTTATTAAATGAATATTTTTTATTAGATATTTTATGAAAGATTTTCTTTGAATAGTCTTCGTGCTGTTTCAAAGATGAACTAACGTTTGGTTTATTTATGCTACGCAGTTGGCGCTCTATCGTTACGATAGAGAAAGAGAGAACCACGGTTTCACTTTGCAGAAAGAGTAAATCGATTTTGACGTTCTGTTCATTCTTCTTTCAAACTGAAATGTTTTAAATACTATTTTAAAGGAACTTGTTAATTTTCAATTTCTTAGTCCTTTCAGTTTTTTCCTTTGGTCAAATAACCTGTTTATTGACGAAGGTTGAGTGGGCTTTTCTCTTCTGTGTGAAATCAAGAGAGAGAGAGAGAGAAACGGAGAGAGCCTTATTGCCTTATTTTTTGTTTGGGTTCCCCCAGGTCCCTCAGTGTGAGGCACCTCGATCTTATTCTCGTCCCAAGCGAGTAACGTTGTTCTCGAGTCAGTTTTTTACTCTCGTCCCAAGTCTCTTTACGGGTAGAAAGGATAAAACGTTTTTAGTTTTTTATTCTTGTCCCAAGGCACTGTACGATGAGAGATTGAAAACGTAGTTTTTAATGAACTAGTGTTTAGTCTCCTCCCCAGTCACTGATCTTTTTAACTTTATATATTTCCGTTTTATTCGATATATATGTTTACTGTTTTTTTGCTTGTATTAATGTGCTTACATTATACGACTTATTTCGCAATTATAACCTTTTGATGTAGGGGAGAATTGCGTGCTTCAGGTAGAAATGAGTTTTATTCATGCCTAATGTGAAATTATTGAAAAATTCGATTTCAGTGAAGTAAGTGCAAAAACAGAAAATCGTAGTGATAAAGTGATAATTGCGCAAAGTGTTTTTTAGTGTTGCGACCGAGGGTTCGTCTGTTCGTGCTTGTCGTTCACCTAGTCCGATACCTCTTTCAGGCTCCCATGCTACCAGGGAGAAGTAATGTCGTAGGACTTATGGGGACGAGAGGCTTTAACCAACGAACAAACGTTCCCTCTATGGTATCGGGCGTGTCTAGCAAGATCGCCCCTACCATAAGACGAGCGAGGCTGTTTTTCTCCTCGTCATCCGAAGGCTTCTCGCAAAAGAAATCTTGGAGTAAAGTTTCTAGACCCTTAAAGCGGAAGTCAGTCCATTCAGGACAGGTCCAGCGTCCTGGCTGTAGCCATGGGGACAGCTCTGACCCTTTGCAGTCGTCGGAAGACGATTCGCCTTTTAAACGCAAGCGTAACACGGGGTCCGAGGGTCGCGGTAAAGGCAATGTTTTGCCAACACAGACGTTACCGTCGTCTTGGCCCGTCCCGACTCCTGTTGATCCTAAATGGGTTGTCCTGCAGGACATGCAGACTAAGCTCGCCTCCCTTATGGAGAAGTATGACGTTGAGCAGGTTCACGATGAACCTTCGCTTTCGAGTCGCCGTTACACTAAACGAGACTCTGGCCGTCAGCCGCCCAAATGAGCATTTACTCGTCCGTTTGACGTTATGAAACGTGATGTCGGTAGTTTGTCACGTCAGTCACGTGACTTGGATCCTTACTCGCTGCAGTCCCGTGTTGACTTTCAGCCGCTGCCGCAGCCTCGTGTTGACGTTCAGCCGCTGCCGCAGTCTCGTGTTGACGTTCAGGACGCTCGCCAACCAGCTACAGTTGCCTTGTTTTGACGTTGAACGTCAAGCACCGCAGTCAAGAGTTGTTTTAACTGCTCTATCTAGGCAGTCAAGGCAGTCTCGACTTGACGTCGAGCGTCCTCCCGCACCTGTTGTTGTTGCTGGTCAGTCCTTTAAGCAGTTACATGACGTAGCGTCCTTGACTGCTACTGATGCTCCTTTGCGTGTGGACTCTGCTTGTCAAGCATTGCCACCACGGCAGGTCTCTCCCTTGCTTGAGGCTCGGCAGTTGTCGGACGAGGTTCCTTCAGATGAGGAAGTTGCTGATCCCCCTCCTACTGATATTCCCTTTGGGACTCTGTCAGACGGAGAGGAGCCTAAATCTGCTCAGCCCTCTATGGACTTTAAATAAATCATGCTGATTTTTAAGGATCTTTGTCCGGATCATTTTGTAACTGCTGCTCCTCGTTCGCCTAAACGTCAGAGTTTACACTAGGCCTAGCTACTTCGAAGCCGTTGTTTTCTAAGCTAGTGCTCTCTCGCTCTTCTAAGAGAGCTTTACGTTTGCTAGGCGACTGGTTGATCACCAGGAGGAGTTTGGGGGAGACAGCCTTTGCTTTCCCTCCTTTTAAACTGGCTTATAGAGCGAGCGTCTGGTATGACACGGGAGAAGTTCTCGGCTTGGGAGTTCCTGCCTCTGCCCAGATAGACTTCTCAAGCCTCATAGACTCTCCCTGGCGCCTGGCCATGAGACGCTCCAAGATTTTATGGTCGGCTTCAGAGCTAGACCATCTCCTGTTAGGAGTTTTTCGAGCGTTTGAAGTTTTGCTGTACATTTATGTCATGCATAAACAAGGCTATCAGGTATGGCTCCAATGATCTGACAGCCACGTTCTCTGCAGGAACAAGACTATCAGGGATGGCTCCAATGATCTGGCAGCCACGTTCACTGCAGGAGTACGTAAGATGCAAGTGCGCTCAATGTGTTCATTGTCAAGACAAACTTCACGATGAAGTATACCAAGCTGTCTTGACAGCATTAAGGGAAGGCGACTGGATGGTCTCTCTCGACCTTCAGGATGCACACTTCCACATCTCGATTCATCCAAACTTTCAACTACATCTGAGGTTTGTGGACGGGAAAGTAATGTACCACTGTCGAGCACTGTACTCCGACCTCATTCCTGCTCCTCTTGTTTTTACAAGGCCCTTGCAAAATGTAGCAAGCTTTCTACATTTTTTGAGGATTCAGAGCCTCCCTTTATTTTGACGACTGGCAAATCAGGGCGTTCGTCATTATATCGCTGTCTGGAGAGCCTCTAATGGACATTAGACCTAACCAAGGAGCTAGGGCTCATAGTCAACGTAGAGAAGTCGTAACTTACAGTATCCCATCCCAGACTATTCTTTTTTTGGGGGAATGGAGATACAGTGTCTGATTTTTCGACCCTTTTCGTCTCCCGTAAGAATGGAACAAGCTCTGTTAAAAGTCCTTCACTTGCAAGAGAAAAACAGTTGCTCTGTAAGAGTTTGAACTAGCCTCGTGGGAACTCTTTCATCGCTGGAGTAGTTTATCTCTGTGGGGAGACTCAACCTATGCCCTTTCCTATTTCACCTAAACATTGGAACAAGGAGAAGGGCTTAGTGAGTATCTCTTTCCCAATCTCCAACCCAGTCTAGACATGTCTGACTTGGTGGGACAGCAACATCAGACTTCGAGAAGGTCTTTCTCTTGCGATCAAGAACCCAAACCATGTGTTGTTTTCAGATGCAGCGGATTTGGGTTAGGGAGCTCCACTGGACAGTCTGGAAGGCTTGGTTCTTTGATCCACGGAGCAGAAGGAACTCCTTTTAAGGCAGTAACATCTCTCCTTTGGCGAGATTTGTGCAGAAATGAATGTCTTGGCGGACGGCCTCAGGAGAAGAGGACAAGTCTTCTCCATGGAGTGGACGTTGCATAAGACTGTGTGCAAGAAGCTATGGATGACATGGGGTCTACCCACCATAGATCTTTTTGCTACTCTCTCTGACAAAGAGGCTCTCGACTTACTGCTTTCCAGTTCCAGATCCAGAGGCAGCTCACATAGACGCTTTCCTGCTGGACTGGTCTCACCTGGACGTTTATCCCTTTCCACCTTTCAAGATCCTAGACAAGGTGCTGCAGAAGTTCACCTCTCACGAAGGGACCAGGTTGACATTGGTTGCTCCACTCTGGCCCGCGAGAGAGTGAGTAACAGAGGTACTTCAATGGCTGGTAGATGTTCCAAGGAGTCTACCTTTAAGGATGGATCTCTTACGGCAGCCACGTAAGGAGTCTTCATCAAAGCCTCCCCGCGCTTCGTCTGACTGCCTTCATACTATCGATAGACTCTCAAGAGCTAGAGGATTTTCGAAGGGGGCAGCCAGAGCGATTGCGAGAGCTAGGGGAGCATCTACCATCAAGGTCTATCAGTCGAAGTGGGAAGTCTTTAGAGACTGGTGCAAGTCATCATCCATTTCCTCTTCCAGTACCTCTGTAGCCCAAATTGCAGACTTTCTCCTACATCTGAGAAATGTTCGCTCCCTCTCAGCGCCCACTATTAAGGGCTACAGGAGCATGTTGGCGTCTGTGTTCAGACATAGAGGCTTAGATCTGTCTAATAATCAAGATCTACAAGATCTCCTTAAGTCCTTCGAGACCTCTAAGGAGTGTCGTATGGCAACTCCTGGATGGAACTTAGACGTGGTCCTAAGGTTCCTAATGTCCGACAGGTTTGAGCCATTACATTCAGCCTCCCTGAAGGATCTCACCCTCAAGACGCTTTTCTTAGTGTCCTTGGCTTCGGCTAAAAGGGTCAGTGAGATCCATGCCTTCAGTAGGAACATCTGCTTTTCTACAGATAAAGCCACGTGTTCACTTCAGCTTGGTTTTTCTTGGCCAAAAATTAACTGCCTTCTCGTCCTTGGCCTAAGTCATTTGATATACCTTGCCTGTCAGAGATCGTAGGCAACTTGAAAGAGTGCTGTGTCCAGTTAGAGCTCTGAAGTTTTATTTAGCTCGGACTAAATCCTTACGAGGTGGATCTGAGGCTTTGTGGTGCTCAGTTAAGAAGCCTTCATTGCCTATGTCAAAGAATGCTTTGTCATATTTTATTAGATTTTTAATCCGAGAGGCTCATTCTCACTTGAGTGAAAAAGATCGTTGCTTGCTTAAGGTTAAGACGCACGAAGTAAGAGCTATAGCAACTTCTGTGGCCTTTAAGCAAAACAGATCTCTGCGAAGTATTATGGACGCGACCGTTTGGAGAAGCAAGTCGGTATTCGCGTCATTTTACTTAAAAGATGTCCAGACTCTTTATGAGGACTGCTACACACTGGGTCCATTCGTTGCAGCGAGTGCAGTAGTGGGTAAGGGTTCTACCACTACATTCCCTTAATTCCAATATCCTTTTAATCTTCTCTTGAAATGTTTTTTAATTGGGTTGTACGGAAGGCTAAGAAGCCTTTCGCATCCTTTTTGATTTGGCGGGTGGTCAAATGTCATTTCTTGAGAGCGCCCAGATTAAGGGTTTTGATGAGGTCCTGTTGTATGGGTTGTCGCCCTAGATACTTCAGCTCCTGGGAGTCTTTCAGCATCCTAAGAGGATGGCTGGGCTTCGTGAGGAAAGCGGACTAACAAGGCAGAGTAATCGTTAGAGTCAGCTTCCTTACCAGGTACCTATATTTATTTGGGTTTTGTTATGATATAACTATCAAAAACTCTAAGCGTATACGCTGTAAACTGTATTAATACTGGTCTCTACCCACCACCATAGGTGTGAATCAGCTATTATATATTCACCGGCTAAGTTTAATATTAAAAATGATATTTTGATTATAAAATAAATTTTTGAATATACTTACCCAATGAATATATAAATTATAGAGACCCAGCGGGATGAGAAGAACTGGAGCTGTTTACATGTATATGCGGTATCTGGCCGATAGTTGGCGCTGGTGGGCACACCCGCTACCTTCATGGCGATCGCCCGCGAGTTTTTGAATTCTGTCGAGCCGTCGGAGACGTCAGCTATTATATATTCACCGGGTAAGTATATTCAAAAATTTATTTTATAATCAAAATATCATTTTTCCTTACTATACAAACCTGGTTTGTCTATGTAATATGAAAGGCCAAAGAAGTAAGGTTATCCAACTTAGAGTAAGCAAGACCTACTTTTTGTGTATCATTTTCAGTGCTGTTCCTCAGCACTTGTTTCAACGGTTTTCACAGATGATGGCAACAGACAGAACAGTTAGTGTTATAAGATTTTTAATTATCTAAATTTAAGTGGAAGTTACGTCCTGAACTAATTAAAAGTCTTTGACTTTAAGCAAGAGAAAAGCCATCCCTTCTGGAGCAAGGCTGGAGCATATGGGAACTAAATGTCAAAATCTAGAATCCACACCAAGACTGTCAAAAAGACCATACATATATTCAGTTCTATAGATACGGAGAATAATGAAAAATTCTTAAGGTGAGTAGGGTGTAAAACTGTTCAATTTAAAGCAATGCAGTAGTACCTTGGCGTATGATTTATATAAGAAATAACAGAAATTCCCTCTATACATTCCACAAGTGCTTAAGTAAGAATATGCACTCATATTTAAAAGTTTTTATACAATGTGCCGTTGAAATTTGTCTTTGGAGCATTTTGGTTTTCTCATAATAATAAGGATCATAGTACATACTGTATCGTGTAGTGTGACTTACAATAAAGATCTCCCTCTTTTCCAGGTGTGAGTATTTGTCAACCAATTGTGGACAGTTCTGCATTGTCTAGGGATATCATATATTTGAAGAACTACTTTTGGATTCTTTAATTTGTGAGTATTTTGTCGTTAGTATTTTTTGTAATGAAAATATTTGTTACTCATCTTGGCTACTTAGATATCAGACTTGCTTTAAGGGATATTTGTTCATACACATAATACAAACCTTCAACCATTGGTAAGACTGTGACTTCATCGAAGGTAGAACAGCCGTTCAAACTTTTAACAAGGTATTAGTAGTAGCTAGGGGGTAGGTCCTTCCCACCTGCTATGTAGCATAACCTTCAGTTGGACTTCGACTGTCGGAGAGTACAGACATACTTCTCATCGGGCTCCTCTGGCTGTTTTAATCTTTTGTTTTTTTTTTAATTAATTTCATTAAATGGAATTGTAGACCAAATCCATAGAGGATTCATTGACTAGACTCATCAGAGAATAGCCAGATCCTTGTGGTGTGCAGTGCCTATCTAACTAAGGCAAGTGACTCCCCAAAAGAGATTAGTTCATCAAACATTTAACTGGGCTCCACAAGGTACTAGAAGAGTTTCAGACCCAGGTCTACATGGCTGAGAACTACGAAGCGTGAAGTGGGAGATGATGAGTGGAGAAGTACTGAGACGACTGGCGAAATCTAGGCGAGACCCTTTGTGTCAATAGGCATAGGCGGAGATGATGGTGATAATGATGGTATTGTAGACAGTTATGTTTGAGTTGTGTTAATGGAAAAAAGTCTAAATTATGCAGTGGGAAAGAGTGTGGTACCAGGAACCTTCTTTCAAGAGGCTCCCATAGCGGAAAGAAACATTTTTCACACAACTCTCATTTGAACCGAGCATCGGTTACCTCCCTGTCACTTCTCTGGTGGAGACTATCCAGTATCTCCTCCGAGCGAAAGGCTTTTTGCGAGGCAATGTACAGATGTCTCGATATCTGTGAAGATCCTCTGCATCTTTCTACCAAGAAAAAATCTTCAGACCAGCATATCCAGCGTCATTTGAAGAACCAGAACGAATTTTACAAGCACGCGCTTACAAAATCAGGGTGATTGATCTGACACTGGCCTTCAGAACAAACCTGTCACCATTGCAAGTCTTGAAGGCTTGATTCTGGAAGCACCAGCCAACCCTTACCACTCACTACCTTTGTGATTATACCCATAAGTCCCAGGATACTTTTACCCTTAGGCTCCTGGTAGTTTTTCAGCAGGTTGATTAGCAAACCTACCTGTGTCATCGGACAAGAAGCATCTCCTCCAAGATAGCAGTTATGACGTAAGTCCAGGAAGAGATGTAAGAATGTCAGTCATTTTTCCACTTTTGTTTCCCTTCTCTTAGGGTGCAGCGGCCGTGCTTATATTTACTGGATTGGACATTTGATGCCGGTAAGCATCCCAACCAATGAACTTTTCTGTACATTCTAAGTATATAGCTTTTCTGTATATTTCAAGTATAGAAGTATATCTCCTGTCCTCCTTTCAAAGATGATGATGACTGGAGATGTATACGAACCCATTGCTTTTAATGACCATACATTTCAAACTTTTATTATACTGTAGATATAGGTTCTTCCATGACCGTCTGGCAAGATTTGGTGGAAACCTAGGACATCGTTTTCCCAGGTTTCGAATTTGGCAGGAGTCATTACTTCCGCTCCTTTTGTATGTCAAAGTCTTTTGCCGTTCCGGTATTTAAACCAGCTAGTGTTGTTGTTGGACATCATGCCTCAACTGTCCTACAAGTTTAAAGGTTTAAAGGCCACTCATGAATGGCAGAGGCAAGGGACAGTCACATTGTCCTATCAAGCAGGACTAGGCCCTAGAGACTGACCATATATACATATGATCAGCGCCCAACCCCCCTCTCCATCCAAGTTAGGATCAAGGAGGGCCAGGCAATGGTTGCTGATGACTCAGCAAGTAGACCTATAGGCTCCCCCAAACACTCCAACTTTAGCTTACAATGATAGTGAGGTTGCAGCGACCAAAGAGACTAACGAGTTTGAGTGGGACTTGAACCCCAGTCTGGCGATCGCCAGTCAGGGACGTTACCACATTGGCCACCACAACCCTAGGTTTAGGCTCGAAGTGGCTTCTCAGTGGACTGTCCATTGGGGACCAGTTTACTTATCGGTCTTTTTCTTCTTTTTCTTAAAGCTTGTCCCTATTTGGGGTCGTTGTAATGTTCTTCAACACATTCTTCCATTTGCTTCGGTCCAGTGCATCTTCCTCGCTCAATCACAGCTCCCTCATATCTCACTTCACACAGTTAATCCATCGCAATTTTGGTCCATGTATCCCTTTCCTACCTGGTACAGTAGTCCCATATCCATCATCTTCCCTATTGGACTGCCTTCCTCTTATTTCTTTATATGTCCATACCATCTCGGTCTACTTTCCCTCACCTTGGTTGAACCTGGTGCTATTTTGAGAGTGCCTCTATGTTCGTTCTTAACTCTATCCTTTCTAGCAAGTCCACATTGCTACCTCAACTTCATCATCTCAGTTACATCAATCTTGTTCTCATCTCTCCTCCTAGTTGTCCATGTTTTGGACGAGTACAGCATTGCAGGTCTCACAGCCTGGCGCTGGATCTTGCACTTTAGTTTTATTGACATCTTTTGATCAAACAGAACTCTGCTGTATTTCCTAGTTACTTATCAGTGACCTTGTAGTAATGACCACCACCTTGAGTTCAGCTTCACTACTCCCATTTAAGGACTTAGGTTTGTATAGTTAAGAAAAATACAAATTGCTAGAAATTGTTTTGATATTCTGATCATTGTAATAAATACTTAAATGTAAAATACTTTTGACATAAAGAACAGATAGTTTTTAATGTGTCATACATTGAATTTTCTCATTTAGGGTACTGCCATTCAAAAAGCAAGTATCGTTTCTTTCCATATTCATTTAACTTCCTTTTTTTCAGATTTCTTCATTCCGTATCAAGATCAACATGAATTCACCAGAATTGGAAAACTTGTTCCTCATCATGACAGTTCTGCGAAATTTACAGTTTCTTGTTCATGAGGTAGCTCCCTCCGAAACAAGGCCTAGCTTTAGTCCACCTTCTCTTAAAATCATCTGGATATATCATGTGGTCTTTGAAAGCTTTGTTCGAGCTAGATATCTCGGGAAGTCCTCTGTTACGCATTTGAAATTGAATCAAGCAACAAATAGAGATTGATAAGATTGACCACGTTGATCAGCAGAGATACGAAAATGTCATTAGAATTGTGGTTGATGAGATAAAAAGAATGAAGTTGCTCTGATCATCGTTAGAAAGCCTTCCATTTATGCACTGTTATCAATGCTGCTCTCGAGCACTTCTTCCAAGTTATCATGGATGATTACAAAGAGCGCTGAACATGTATTACCATCAAATTTCTTTGAAAATAATTCCTGAAATTTATGATTGGAGCTTTAGTCATATCCAGCAACTACAGTACTGTATTACTTTAACAATTTATTTCTATTATGACTTATTTAGAAGATATTTTTCAAGTCTCTTTATTGAAGGAAGGAAAATTGTCTCCTTAATGATTTGCATCAACAAGGAACAAACACATGGTTGTATGTGGAATGACTGGCTGCCATCTCTAATGAAGTTTGTTCAGTCTTCCAAAGCAGTTGGACCTCCGAAACTGTAACCATGAAAGAACACCTCTCAAGACATTTAATCAGTGATGGCGAATTTAGTGACTAAATTTTGTTCCTCGACTTTATCAAGTTGAAGTCTTTCAGTCGTGACCTAGAAAGTTTGGAAGAGTTGTCAAAAATCCATCCTGCATTACCATTACTGTTACTAGCTAAGCTACAACCCTAGTTGGAAAAGCAGAATGCTATAAGCACCAGGGATCCAACAGGGCAAAATAGCCCAGAGAGAAAAGGAAATAATTAAACTACAAGAAGTGTAATGAACTATTAAAATAAGATATTGTCTTTTAAGAACAGGAACTACATTGAAATAGATCTTTTCATACATAAACTATAAAAAGAGATTTATGTCAGCCCATTCAACATAGCTTTCGCTGCAATTTTGAACTTATGAAGTTCCACCGATTCAACTACAGGTACAGCATTAGGAAGATCATTCCACAAATTGGTCACAGCAGGAATAAAACTTCTACACAGTATTAAGCCTTATGATGGAGAAGGCGTGACTATTAGAATTAACTGCATGCATAGTATTATGAACTAGATGGTACGCTCCTGGAAGTTCTGAATGTAAAGGATGTTCAGAATTATGAAAAATCTTATGCAACATTCAGCATAACAAACTAACTGAACAACAGTGCCAGAGAGTCCTATCTAGATCAGGAATAAGAAATTTAATAGACCGTAAGTTCCTGTCCAACAAATTAAGATGAGATTCAGCAGTTGAAGACCAGACAGGAGAATAATACTCAAAACAAGGCAGAATGAAAGAATAAAAACACTTCTTCAGAATAGATTGATCACCAAAACTCTTAAAGGACTTTCTCATTAAGTAAATTTTTTGTGCAACTGAAGAAGGTACAGACCTAATGTGTTTCTCTAAAGAAAATTTGATATCAAGAATCACACCTAAAATTTTAAAAGAACCATACAGAGTTAAAGAAACATTGTCAATGCTGAGATCCAGATGTTGAAGAGCCACTGTTCTCTACCTACTTACAATCATACTTTGAGTTTTGTTATGGTTCAATTTCATCTGACCTACCATATTGTGTATATGTCTGTTAAAGTTTTAAGAAAATAGAAAAACTTTTGTGGAGCAGTAGGATATGACTGAGAAATGTCTGATTGACAAAAAATGGGTTAGTCATCTGCAAATTTTGAGTGAATTATATATACAGAACTTTAGAGTGAAGAGATATGAAGAAATGTATTGCATGACTAAAGACACATTTTGCTCTGTGTCCAATACAGTAAACATTGTTAAGAGCAAACAAGACAAGTATGATGAATGTGTATGCAGAAACAAAATCGGAGGCTAGGAAAACAAAGTTTGCAAGTTTAAATGAAACTTCAAGATCTGCCAAAGCATTCCATGTAGACGTGACGCCAGAGACATGGGAAGCAATACAATTTATTAAACGACGGACTTACTAAGGTGAGCATTGTAAACTACAATTTGATTTCCTATAAAGGATTCTTCAATTCCTTAATGTTAATTTTTCCAAAATTGTTATTGATATATTTCAGTTCCTGATGAAATAAACTTTAAGATCAATTTGTTCTTGCGTGAAATACAAACCCTCTTTCTTTAGCATAACATACCTTATTAAGGAGAGCTGGAATGGTAATTGTAGTTTTGAAGCAAGAGAGCTCTTGTTTGTATACCGGGGAGTTGGGGTATCCACCAGTCTTCAGAACGAAGGCTCCTCATTATTCTTCCAGCTGTAGTTTGATATGAATATGTTTACTACTCTTTTTACCTTCTACCTCGATTGTATTCAAACATAATACATGCTTATGTCATGCGTTATTTCTTTGTTCCTCCAAGATTGTGTCTATTGTAGGCTCTAGAGCATTTAAATATGTAGCCCTGACACTATACAATAAGCTCCCACTAGACATCCTGAAAAATTAGAAATATTAAGGCTTTCAAGATGAAACTGAAGACTTTCATGTTCCATGAGTGCTTTGATAGTGTCGATTTGACAATAAACAAGCAATATGCGGTGTGGAATGTCGAAAGCTTTCAAGCAACTATGATAAAATGACTGTGGAGGTCCTGTAGAGAGTAGGGTTCCCCTGCTGTATAGGGCCAGAAAAGTAGCCCTTAAAGTAAAAGTAAAGTAAGTAATGAACGAATAATGTTTGAGGCTTAGTTTTTGTAATACCACTGTAGTGCAATGGTGAAAGTTAAATCAATGTTTGAGGTTTTAGTTTTCATATTGTTTACATCCACCTATTGTTCTTATCATTGCCCTTTCGTAGGAGTATAATTTCATTGAAGCTGGAACTCGGTTGTTAAGATTCATAACGAGGTGTCGGTAGTTACTGGCAAGTGGCAACCCACCAACACACTTGAGTTTAGTTTGTTCTGGAATTTAATGATCTAATGTTTGAAGAGTTTGGAATCTAGAATAGTTTCATGAAGTCAAGTCTTCATTGTTTTAATTGAAGGATTCTTGTTCATAGTTTATTTTCCTTTTGGTTTCATAGCTTCACCCTTCGTTTGGTTTTTATTTCCTTGTATTTTGGCTTTGCGCTTATGTTACTTTTCTATTTCTTTTGTTAGTTTTCTTTTTCTTTCGTTACTTTTCTTTTTCTTTTTATAAGATACGGTATTATAATTGTTACTTTGTTTTCTGTTCTGGATATTTGCAGTTCATGCAAATGGTTTTAGTTATTCGAATTTATTAGCATTTATTCCAAAGGAAATAATCTTGGAATGTTCATATTGAGAAAGAATGGAAGGTTGTCTAAAACATTAGTTGGGTTTTTGGAAGGAACGATAGATATTTTTTATCCAGATATTTTGGATTTGGAAAATCTCCGGCCTAAGAAATTTTTATCCTGATATTTTGGAAAATCTTGGGCCTAAGATATTTATTGGTAAATAATTATACTAAACCACCGAGTTAACTTAAACGTAAATAAGTATGGTGTTACAAATGTATGTCAGAAGTTTTGAAAATTATCTGAACTTTTATGATGAAACTGCTCCACTGTATGATATGTTTTTATTGAGCATTTATATTAATTTTTTAGGGTTATAAATTGATATGAAATATTTATAACCATTTTACTTGCTAAGAATGTTTTGTTGAATGTTTTAATGCAAATATTTTTAATACCAAAATTGTTTTTATTTCCTTTCAGATATCATCTTGTGTGGTATCAAATGCCGTAGAATGAAGCTGTAAAATCTCCCTCAACTACAGACCAGCGCTCAAGTCTTCAGCATCCTTTTAACTCAACAAGGGGAGCCTGCCAGCCTCCGTGCTGGGCCATAGCATATATGCAGTTCAAGAGTCTTCATGGGATTGAATTTGAAAATCTTCTATAACCCTAGCATTATTAGTTTTGATATTAAACTTTCAATATGAAGTTTGAACATATCTGTTTGTGTGTGTGTATGTATGATGGACATTAGACTTTAGATACATCAGGTTCATCATTCATATACATGTTACTAGTTCCTTGATTTGGAAGTCTGTCTTCTTCTATCTTCTAAGCTTGACACACTTTGTATTATAGTATGGTCTTTCTCTTCAGTTATATGATAGGATTAGGTCCCTCAAGATTTCTCTTGCTTGAGGGTACACTCAGACACATTATTATCTATCTGTTTTCATATCTCCTTACCTCATTTGGGTACTTTTATAAGGGCTTATAGAATCCTGTTTTTTCAACTAGGGTTGTAGCTTAGCTAGTAATAATGATAAAAGAGATTTTAATTTCTTATTAATTGAAGAAGGGGCTTCATTTTCAGCTAGATTGATTTTGAGTGAAAGTGGGAACATAGACGTGGTTCAGAATTAATAATGGTTTTATTAGCTACAGTTCTTAAGTAAATTTGAATTTATTGGGTAAATTAAGGTGCTTATCCAACTAGGGTTGTAGCTTAGCTAGTAATGATGAGATGATAGTAATAATAATGCAAAGAAAAGACTGAGTACTTGCTTGAGGTACGATCATTTAAATATCTGAGTGCTTGGATGATGGAAATGCTATTGAAGATTTTGATATATGATGTAATCAAAACCATGTAATTTTTAATTAATTTTATCACAGAAAGTCCTCAACTTACAAACTTAATAGGTTCAAAGATAATATTTTCAAGTCAAATTGTTTGTAAGTTAAATTTGATTCAATTATGTCTTAGGGTAGGATTCACCTAATTCACATGACTATGATTTTCAGCTGCAAAAGTAAACAAATAGTCCATTAAAGGCTGCTCATGCATGGCAGAGGCAAGGGACAATGACATTGCCTTATCGAGCAGGACAATGCCCTAGAGACTGACCTTATATAACATATGATCAGCGCCCAAGCCCCCTCTCCACCCAAGCTAGGACCAAGAAGGGCCAGGCAATGGCTGCTGATGACTCACCAGCAGATAGACCTATAGGCTCCCTCAAACTCCCCATCCTTAGCTCACAAGAATGGTTGCAGCAACCAAAGGAACTAACGAGTTTGAGCGGGCCTCGAACCCCAGCCTGGTGTTTACCAGTCAGGGACGTTACCACATCAGCCACTACAGTATTATACTATATTGTTTTATTACAATATTTCATTATGAGTTTTGATACAATACCTGATATTTATATCAGTTGCATTTGCATTTATATCTATTGGCTGAATTGCCTGAAATAATTTGAGTCGTTAAGGGTTTGTAAACAACCAAGTGTCAGGAAGTGTTTAAACTCATTATGGATCATTATGAATCTATTGTTGAAATAAGGGTTTTACTTGAATTCAAGTTTCGGTAAATCTTTATCATTACTTTAGAGAGAATTCTTTTTTGTCTAGAGTTGATTGTCTTGTCTGAATCAACTGATGTAAACTTTGATTTGTAGTTATCAGGGTAAAAACCTTCCTGACACTTTGTGTTGTTGTTCTGTTTAATTTTTGCGTTAGTTAGGACTTATATTAGTTTTTGAAAGTGTTTATAACAGGCAGATCACATTTTACTTATTGGAGAAGAGGTTTGTGTGAGTGAGTGCAAGTGTGTGCGTGTGAATGGGTAAATGATATCCTCTTGTATGAGGAGTAGATGCTGAATCAGGAAGAATAAGAAAAAGTGTATGGACAATTAGTTTGAGTATATGCATGTGTATATGTGAAGGTTTAGAGTTAATTACCTCAACAAAACTACCTGAGAATCATATACTGTACTATTCATTCAAACGAGGAAAGGCTCAACTGTTTTGAAAAAAATGTTTGTGACATAGTGCATGTAAGACACTTTTTTTTGCTAGAACGAGGCACGGGGTTAACGAATATTGCCTTGATTTTATTCAGGGATGCTTGTATTAGTTACCGTTTGGTTAACCAAATGAAAAGTGTTCTTGTTTGTATGTGAGTGTGTGTGTGTAATCTAGACCTCAACATCAACCGATAACTACCGTAGTTAAAGAACTCTCCTTTTCTGTAGAGAAACTCCAAATGGGGTCTGGCAGTTATAAACATCGTAGGGTTAATGTTAAGGTTTTATTGCAGCAGTGGTCAAATTGTATTTATTTTAGAAATTTAAATTGTAAAAAATTTAGATATCTGTGTCGGTCATTATGAACTGCAGTGATTTTCTACGCAGGAATCAGTGTCCTGTTAGTTTGCTACACATCAAAACAGAGTTTTCATCTCAAATTTTAGGCAGGAGGACTAGTAGATTAATTACTTGCTAAGTAATTTAGATATAGGTTTAGTTACCTTATTTTTAGATTTATCACAGAACAAAACTGTTTTTTAAAGTAAGATTTGATATTCTGTTCCTTTAAAGTAGAATTTAATATTCTGTAACTTTAAATTCAAATTTCATATATGGTTTTTTAAAGTAAAGTTTGAAACGCACATGCATATCTATGCGTGGAAATAAACAATTGGCAGATTTTAATAGGTATTTAAAGGAATTTTGACGTAGGAAAAATCTCTTTTTGAGTGAGATAGCCATGTCGTCCTGATGGAAGTTCCCTCCGGCTGCTTCCTACTGTATGATATTTCTGCGATTGATATTATAAGAGAATTACTGTCGGGTATCACAGGGTTCTAACCCCCGGAACGACTATCCGAAGATATCGTGTATAAATCAGGGACGTATCGTAAGATAACCGGTTGTACAGTATTTAGGTATCTCGTTTGAATTATATTCACTATAGTATGGCTTCATAGACGTTATGTTGCCATATGAATGAATATCAGGTTTACTCAAGTCTAGGTTTGTCCTGAGTTAACAACCATTTGATTTGTCCACTGCTGCAGTAATGTACATTTTTTATATTTATATATTGTACATCAAAACTTACTTTGTACAGTAATTTGATTATTGTAAAAGAGAACTTATTTTTATATGTTTAGATTCATTTCTCTTGACATAAATCCGAATATCATTTAGCTAATTGATATTTGTGGCTATAGATAGGAATTGTTTGTCTTTTATTAATGATTTAGCTGGAAAAAACTTATCTCGTTTATATAGAATATTGTAGATAAGTTGTTACGAAAATGAAAACTGTCGATGTTAGTTTTTCCTTTTGAAAGTTGTAGCATATCTAGATTATTTAGTAATGTTTCTAGGTTTTGTAGCATATTTAAATCATTCAGTAATGTTTCTAGGTTTTGTAGCATATTTAAATCATTCAGTAATATTTCTAGGTTTTGTAGCATATCTAGATCATTTAGTAATGTTTCTAGGGTTTGTAGGTTATCTAGATCATTAAGTAATGTTTCTAGATTTCATATCTGAACCATTTAATAGTTTTTCCAGGTTTCGTAGCTATTTGTAGATATAAATAAGAATCGTCAGTCTTGGGAGAACTCACCTCACCTGTATATAATATTACAGAAAGCTTCTTAGGGAAAAGAAAACTGTTAAAGTTAGTTTTGCCTTTTTAAAGAACGAGTTAATGTTAGCGGAGTTGAACAGCCAGGTAGGAACAGAGTAAAATTAAAAGGAAAGAAAATTATGTAGTTTTTGGTTAAATTTTCGCTGCAGAAAAAATTTAATGTCAGATTTAGTTGAATAATTTTTAAGAGTAGTAATATTTGAACAGTTACTGTGTACGCTATTTGACAGTATATGGAATATTATAGGTGTAGGATTTAATTAAGAATCTTATAACAATATAGCTGTTGTGTGAGGTGAGGTGAGACTGAGGGTGTAGATGAAGTACTAAGTATTTAGGCGTAGAATTCCTGCAATCTTCACTGTTTAGTTATTCTTACGATACTTCGGAAATATAAAACGAATTATTAGCATGACGTTATAGCAACTAAATTCTCAAGTTTAAAGAATTATGTCCTTTACTAATTAGTTTATGAAGTTACTAGGAAATATTCCTTTTATTGCTATTTGTATATTTTCTGATAGGATACTTAAAAACTTGCTAATTGTGATCTAAGATTTATGTCTAAGGGAAATTATTATATCACTGATGTTATGTGAAATTGCTGTTGTATCCAATCTTAAGACAGAGTTCTCTTTCAGACGTAGTCGTAGTAAACTTGGAAATGTTAAAAAAAATAAAGGCAAGTGCCCGCACCCCTAGGGGCTGGCCTTGGAGGACTGATTGGTTGGCGCCAATGAGCAACCCCCTTCTGTCCCGTCGCCAGAGGCCTCTTGGGAGTCGGAAGCGATCTCGGGGGAACTCCCGCGACAAGTCTGGAGTCGTGCGTCTCTTCGTTTCGCGAGGGAATAGTCTGGCAAGTGACGACTGTATCCGGTTGCCGGGAGCCATTTTCTGCCACTTGAGCAACTTCCATTTGGTAACTCTTAACTGAAATTGGTATGGAGACAGCTTGATAGATTAATCTAAAGATGTTTATAGCCTAAGACTATATTGTTGAGATCTTGTTATTATTGGTAGAGGTTATTTTACATAGCATAATCTTAATTTGCATAGGTTTTTGAAATAGCACGCAATTAGATAACGCTGAATCTTGAGATGGATTCTGAATCTGTTGTAACTTGCTGAATAGTTTAAATATTTCCCGTTCTACTTTGGTAACTTGGAGCTAAACTACCTCGTACTGTATAAGACTTGAGGAAGTGAAAACAGAATTTGAGATGTTTAAAAGCGCTTTCAGTTATTTAAGACGTCTTTGAAACTCCAATTCATAATTTTTTCAAACTTTTACAGTAAGAATTTCCTCCTGGCTAATATTGTACCTGGCATAAGATTACGAGGAAAGTGTTGTCAATATGACAAAGTTTTTTGGTAATTTTCATATAGGTTAAAGTTTCTTTTCATCAAATGTTTCTTAAGGTAAATCAGTTATGCTCTGTACTATATATGCCATAATACAGTTCATATCCCAAATGTTTAGCTCATTAATTATGAGAACAGAACTAAAAGAAAACAAAATGATAAATTATAGACCTATTATTCTTTGAGAGTAAAAAGATTTTCATAAACAGAATATTTTCTACTGTGAGGATGTCATATTCACTAAAATGTATATCTTGAATAGTACCATCAGAGTTAAGCAAACATTTCTTCATATTGTACAAATGTATCAATTACTTGTAAAACATTTCTCGATTTTTTTTATATGTATGTTCTTTTATTTGAGCTGAAAATGAACAGTTTTCAGTGTGTGTTCAATGTTATGCGTAGATTTGTGGATGCAGTATTGCTATTTGTGGTTCTGTGTTATATAACGTGGAATATATTTACATATATATCATTGCATTTGAAGAAACGCTGAAAAGTCATGAGAAGGTGAATATTGAGAGTCATTATCCATAGGGCATTTTTAGTTCTTAAAAGGAACATGTCCCACTAAAAGTTATGGAGGAACTTTGTGTATGTTTTTATTATATTTAGGATACTAAATCTTTCAGGAAAAGGAAACAGGATTACTATAACTATTAATTTAGAGGGAGAGAGAGAGTTCATGAGATTCCATTTCTCAGGTTCAGAGTTTTGATATAAACCAATGTTGTCTTGTTTCATAAAATGGCGTAGAAATCATTTTGTGAATTGGTTAATGAGAACTTGATATGCCATCAATGGTATCGTTCACAATAGGTATGCAAATAGGAATATTCTTGGCATTTTATAATGTTTACTATATTGTGGGCCTTTTTATATGCATATATGAATCGCATGGAAGCCTTGCTTAGGCATGTGATACGGATATGGTCGCCATTTCATATTTGCTACTGAATGCTGTAGGTAATATGAAGAGAGTTTCCGTTGTCTTTTTGTCCTTGTCGATGATCCTCTAATATCTCGTTGGTCTTTGCGATACATTTTAGATGCTTCGTGAAGTTGAAATTTATGTCTGGTGTCTAGGGTAATGGAATAGCAGAAAATGTTTTAGGAGAAGATTTCTTTAATTCACAGAATTTTCTCTTCACCTATTCCTTTTGTTATGCTGTTTTTGATGTGAACAGCATACTGGTATTAGCAGTTTTTTCCTTGTGGGTGATTCTTGTTGCTTGCTTCTGTCAAGAGATTCTATAGGTTAAAGAGTTGCTTACCATAGTCATAAGAGTCGGATTAACTTGATCGCAATGTTAGAATCCTTACCTTTCAAAGACTGGTCAGTAAGTAAACTGTATTTGACTATGAAATCTACTTTTGATTACGTGTAATTTACGCCAAAGTATCGTTCTGACGACATATAAGAATTCCAGTGAGAATTTTTTGTTTTGACACAGCAACTAATCTTGGTTTCAATCACATTGAGATTGTAGGCTTAGGAAGGACTTTTGAAGTTAATTATAATATTCAGAGATTCTCGTATCATCGCTGCGTATTCTTGGTGATCTGTAATTTTATTTTCTCTCTACAACATTTAGAATTCTTCCAGAAAACAAAAATCACTGGGTCACCAGCATTTCCACTTACTGCATAGCTTCTATTACGTTTACAGTGCCTCCCGATGGCTAAGATCAATGGCTGCACCCCAGTTGCACTAAATGCACAGCGTCTGAAGCAATATCAATGTATGTTTGTCGGTTGGAAGTATTATTTAGAAAGAAGTATGGGGACGAAGGCATAAATGGGAATGAGCTAATGAAAAAGATTTTGTTATTTAAAGTTATACCAGTATGTTGCAGTAAATAAAATCCCTATTAGAGATTTTGCTTTTAGAATAATAGGTAACCTAACATTTTGCATTGATCAAAATGCGGTGCTGAAATGAAAGTCTTATTTGAAAATGAGGGATTTTACTTATAAAGCTTGCATTAGTGCTAGCTATATAAACATACCATAGCATTTATGAGGCAAAGTTTAACTGTGGAAAAGAATCTTGTCGGTTTTACAGATTATTTCATATGCACCAACAATAAAACTGTAAAAAATCTGAGATATTTATCCATATTAAAAGTAGCTGTTTTCTCAGTTTTCTGAGCCTGTATTTTCTTCAGGCAATTTGGCCTTAACCTAACGACAAAGATTTCAAAAGTAGACTCAGCACTTTAGTTGAATACAAAGATAAATTATTTTTCTGACTTTTCAAGTATCGTTTCTTTATTCCAAGAATTTTTTTTGTGTTGTGTAGCCCTGTGACATTCGTAGTAAGACTCAGAAAGTCACGATACATTGGAATGAATTGTCTTGAGGAAGTTGCTGGAATGATATACTCCTGTGAGTATCATTTCTCTTATTCCCCCGAGGTCCTTTTGATGTTCACCTCGAACATTATAATCTCTTTTGTTTATAAGTAAACAGTAATTAGCTTTTGATTGGCTTCCTTTTTCCTTTTTAAAGGAAACTTAGAAAACTTTTCACTTCACTTAATCCTGTTCTCCCAATGGATACTTATTCCTAAACCCAGTTCTTGCTTGCATTTCTATATTCTGGATCTAATTCTCTTTTGGCCAGAAGAATTGTGTAGTACAAGTATTCTAATGTCGTTTCTTAATGTTCCCACATAAAAGGAATTTTTCCGGTACTATACCTAAGCTTCTGAATCCATAGTGATTTCTTTCTCTGTGGTCCAAAGGATTTAGCAGACCTAAATTCAATAAAATGTGCCCTAATGTTCGACCTGGTCTTATTTAAAGATTGTATTATACACTGAAATTTACTGTATTTTGTCTTTGCATTTGTAAATCTGCTATGGATTTTAGTCTATTGTATAAAGAATTTTCCATTTGCTTGGATTTATAAGGACATTTCCCTTCATTTGTGGCAATTGAGAGATTTTCCCTTTCGTTTACCATGGAAGTCTTTAAAATCAAGTTGGTTGCTGATGTGTTATAAGAGCTTTCTTATGCTCTCCTTTCACCTTGGTTATGGTACCCTAATGGAAGCTGGATTAGGGTTTGAGACCCGCCCAAGCTTTATAGCTTCTTGTAGTATCTACAACCTCGCTATACTTGTAAACTAAGAATGGGTGTTTTGGAGAAGCCTATAGGTCCACCTGCTGAGTCATCAGCAGCCATTACCTGGCCCACCCTGGCCCTAGCTTGAGGGAGAAGGCCCTTGGGTGGTGATCATATGTATATATGGTCAGTCTGTAGGTCATTCTTACTAGGTAGGGCATTGTCACTGTCCCTCGCCTCTGCCATTCATGACTGACCTTTAAACCTGCCATTTTTTCAGGTGCTGGTTCAAAAATTGTCATATCAATGACTCTGTTGTATTGTACTTCTATCTCACTATCTTTTCTGAATGTCATACTTAAGGTAATGCTGTTTTGAGCAGCTTGTCTAAATACTGTTCCTTTGCCATGTATGATATAATCTAGGCTTTGTATTCTTTCACACTTGGACATTACAAGAGCCAGTTGATTTTATAAGGTATCATCGTAACCTCTGTTATAAGAAACTTATTTCTCTCCTGTGTCTTTTTGTGTTTTGTATCCTGTAGAGAAGAGAAGATATTATTGTATTCATTCTCTACATGATAGATTAAAGCGGGATGTTTATCTTGCAGTTTATAAGAAGTAACTATTGGTCACTTTTCAAATTTCAACCATTTTTCCTAACCTGGTTGATTTGTTCGGTCTTAACAGAATACAATTCAGGATCATTAAGATTTTTAATCTTCGTTTGATCCGTGATATACTAAAATGATCTCTCTCTCTCTCTCTCTCTCTCTCTCTCTCTCTCTCTCTCTCTCTCTCTCTCTCTCTCTCTCTCTCTCTTGGCACAGTTCAACATGTGTACTTTTACAATGTTTTCTCTCTACTGTAGAGGAAACATTTATTATATGGGCTTAGATTTTTTCCTAATCAGGTTGAATTTTCTTTCACTGTACCTGTAACAGTAGCTTTATATTTATGCTTACTGGAACAGATCATGCCCTTCCTTGATTCTTTCATGTTCTATGTGGTATCTTTGCTGAATTTATCCAGGTTTCCATGAATTTTCAGTCTTGCATTTCTCCTTGTTCTGGCCCTCATGGATTAAGCTGTACCTTACTTTGTGTATTGTGGATATCAGACGTTTCCTCTCTCAATTGCTAGGGTCACAGCAAACCTGTAAATCTCTCTTGCATTTCATCGTCTCTGTAATCATGTTTAGAAACCAGGTTACTTGAATATTTGATCATTACTTAACTGAGAAAGTCAGTTTTGGTTTGCAATTGCTTGTAAATACCACTTTGTGCTTGGATCTGAGATCTTTGTTAAAAGTTCTTCATTCTCTGTATAATTTACATATAGATTAGATTCTAGTTTGGATAGTATTCGTGTGTGTATTATGTACTCTATATTAACTGGTCTATCTTAGTATGTATGAAATCTTTCGTTTTGAAGATTGGCAAAAGTGGTAGCAGTACAAATGTTATAAGTCTTGTCCTGGTTATTACCCAGTAGCCAGAAAGGAGATATATGGATTGGGCAAAACAGGTTATTTTGGTTTTTTAGTCCATCCCAGTTCTGATTAAGTATTGTGGTGGATAGGTGTTTTCTTTGAGACAAATGAGTATAATGATGGTGACTCCTGCTTCAGAGGTACTTGGACACTTAAGGAAGTAATTCATGAAGTTTATTCATACTATATGCTGGCTCTTTGCTCTTTATTTTCCTGCCACAGGGTTCTTTGTGATAGAATATGGTTGAAGGTTTTAGACTCGTACCACATTACAGATGTGTAATGTTGTTGACACCAATTTGGTTTCTTGCAAATATTGACATTGAGTTCTGTACCATATTTGTAATAGGTTTGACTTTCATGGTGCATTAGTGTATCTTAGAATCCAGTTTAAGGTCACCCTCTGTTTTGGTGTTAGTTTGCTATTTCATATGTTCACACCATGGGAAATATTGTAAATTTCTCTTGGTATAAATGCCGTAATAGCTTGAATTCTTTCTTTGAAATGAGTGTTGAACAGGAGTTACTGTTTCTTAATGGAAGATATCTGAAGTCCAACTATTTCTCCTAGAATCGCTTGTGTTGTGGCCATATTGTTTTGACAGAATATCTGCCTTTTGTAAAAATGTGGGCAGATTGTTGTATCAATGGTCTGACTAACTGATCCATTTGTGTAAAGCAATAGGTAGTTGGAGCTCTTGTTCAGCTGATAGCCTCTTGTGTAGTTCTTTATAGCTGCAGGTGCTAATGCTAGTAAGAGTTGTTGTTCCTCTTCAGTTTGTATCATTGTTGAGATATAGAAGTTAGAGTATTGTATGTTGTAAGCCCTCACCTCCTGTTCTTCCTTTTTAACATCCCTGCCTGTTATTATGCTTGACTGGGATTCAAGACCCTCTCAAACTCGATAGTTTCTTGTGTCTGCAACCTCACCATTCTTGTGAGTTAAGGCAAAGGGGATTTTAGGAACTTGTAGGTCTACCTGCTGAGTTATTAGCAGCCATTTCCCGGCCATCCCTTGTCCTAGCTTGGGGAGATAGGGGGCTTGGTTGCTGATCATATGTTTATATGATCAGTCTCTAGGGCAATGTTACTGTCCCTTGCCTCTGTTATTAATGAGCAACCTTTAAGTAGACTTACACAGTACTTGACCTTATTAAGTGATGTACCGTCCATCCTCAATTCATAGCTCGGGATTGGTTTTTTTACTTCCTATTCTGTTAGCTAGGTCATGTAGGCTAATGTCTGCTTGTGGCTGGGATACTATAGTCAAGATGATATCTTAATGATTGTGCTTGAGTCCTTGAAGGGTACTCTTGCGCTAGGTTGGCAGGCTACAAGTGGATCTCTATTCAAATGAGGGCATCAGTTTATTGTATTTGAATAGTCTGTTGTACACTGTCTTTAGTTGGGAGATGGTTTGGCAATGAAGATCCTTTGATCTTGTCTTTTAAGGTTTTTTCAATCTCTTCATTTATGCTAAATTAGAGTTCATAGTCATTCCATAGAAAATATTGTTTCTACTCCAAAATAGAGAGGTACCATAGTAGACTTTGTACTCTAATGAATGAATGAATGATTTGAGGTTTGCTGGCATCCTGACATCGAAGGTCATTGACGCCGTTTGTACTCTAAATGTAGAGGTTCCATAATTTGGAAGTTCTTTTGTGCATTGACATGTTTGAATGCTATTGTCTTGATAAAGTACAGATTTTATATTTTCCATGTCATGGTCAGGGTCCTTTTTGTTTTAAATTGGGACTTTGATGCAGTCAAGAAGACTTTCTTTTCTGCAAGCAATCAAAGTTGAAAGGGACTATACATTCTTTGAAGTTGGTTGAATAAGAATGGGCTGACAATTTCTTGTGATACACTTAAGCAGTTGAATGAGAATTTTGTTGTTAGATATTAAGTGTGATTACTAGATTGTGTGTATGCACTTTTGTTTCTGAATGCATTCCATACCTAGAGTAATCATCAGTTACTTGTTCTTGAGTGCTTTTTTGACAGATTCTGCTTACACTATGAATTATGATGGCATACTATGTAGTCTGCTCCATCAGTGACAATATCGACTGATGCGTTTGTGTAGTAGGTGGCAGGAGCTTGTTTGATTGTAAGTCTCTCATGTATTTTTTAATATCTGCAGGAGAAAAGACTAATTCTTGTTCCCAAGTGTTGTAGTTGACTGCTTTGGGACTTATTCCCCTCCTGTTTGCATCATTGGTTAGATGTTTGCAAACGTGGCAGTTGGGATATTTTTCCGTCCCTCAATCTATCTCTAGTGAGATCTGCATCTAATACCCCAAGTAGATTGTGACAGCCCTTGATCTTATCAAGTAATGAACTCCCGTCCATCTTTAATAGTCGGCTCATGGTCTCTATTTCTCTAATTTTGGCTATCTTAGTCCAACTTTTATAGTCTGCTCATGGTCACTATATCTCTGATTCTGACTATCTTAGTCCACCTTTAATAGTCAGCTCATGGTCACTATATCTCTGATGCCGGTTATGTTAATTAGAGCTCATAGGTTGGTGTGTCTTCTGCAAGGGAAGGTTAGAGACTTAGTTGCTCTTGATACTTATCTCTTCTCTTCATATGGTGCATGTGCAAGGGTTTGGCTTCCTCAGACTGGATCTGTGTATTTAAATAATGATCTTATTTATTGTACATGGAAAGTCTGATGTACTGGTTATCTCATTCTTATACTTGTTCTGTTGAAACTCCGTAGTTTTGATGATTGATGGATGGATATTTGATTACCAATACCTTGGTTACTTTAGTGTTTTTGTACATTTCTGTCATAGTCATGACCCTTTGAATTTCAACTTGTGGTTTTTAAATGCTGATGCAATCTGCTTCTCATCATCTGCAAGTATGAAGGAAGTAGAAAGGAGTTTGATTTCCTCAAATTATAAGAATAGACTGAAGATGTCCCATTGCAGTTTGCAGGTTGAGTCATACTTTTTGTCTGCTTCTTAGCATAGTTGTCAGTCTAAGCTCTTGGGACTTGGGTTACTCAATGCATCAGGTACTTCACATCTGTAGCTTTTCCTTGAGTGCTGGTAGTTATTTGTATTGATCATAAATTTTTCATGGCTGAAGAGTACAAAAAGATGGATGTATTTATGTACCCAGCAGGTTGTTTTCATCTCCATTAAATTCACTTGTGTTGAAAAGGGAATATGTTTCGTTTAAGATTAACTCCTCCTTGGTATGTAAGGTAGTCTTTGTACCAGTGATAAGTGTTTCAGTTTATTTTGCTGGTAAGCTTTGTATGATGTTACATCATTATAGGGGAAGCTATAAGCCCTTGATTAAACACCTTATTAGCTGGAACATCATAATTGTACCATTACAAGAGCTATTGAATCATATAGTTTGGGACACTTCTTTAATTCCACTAGTTTTTATGAAGATATTATCCTGGTATAAGAAATTGTACTTAAAGTGACTCCATACTTTAGTGAACTTGAGACTTTTACCCATACTAGAAATGTCTGAACGATAATGATGTTAGATTCGTATTCAGGTGACTTTTCAGTGTTGATGATGATGCAATGATATATCATAGATAGATTTCAGGTTGTATAGCACAAAGACCACACACAGCAGTACTGCATTCCATAAATCATGTGTTTAATTGAGCAAACACTGTGTTCATTTTCAGAGCAAATAAGACATCTCGAAAAGTTGGGAAATATTTGATGGTAATCAGATAACTTTTTGTGTTATGAAGAAACGTTTGCTTGATGCCGATGGCGATATTCGAGATATTGTCATACTTTTGGTGAATTTTGACTTTATAGTTGAACTTATTCTGCTTATGAAAGTATTGTTACAAGAGAATTGTAGAACTATGGTTATATCACATTTCCTTTAGATTCTGTTATCATACCAGAGCTAAGCATTTGAATATGTACTATATTATGGTCTTTTAAGATACATAGCTAAATTGATTTACCTTAATAAACATCAGATTGAAAGAAAAGTCTTTAATTTCTATGGTGTTTTCCAAATTACCTGTCTTAATGCAACATTAACATATAATCTTTGTTAGTTATAATGTTAGTTATGGACCCGTTTTGACTGGTAAAAGTTTAAAGGGATTTTGAATAGAGTAAAAGACGTCTTTTATTACCGATTGCGTTTTTAAATATCTCTATTCCAGTTACTTCATGTGGAGTCATAATTATACAGCACAAGATAACTTTGATTCAAGTTAGCTAAGTGGAATTGTAAAGTTTGCCTGTTCACCAAGTTATAACAGATTAAGAATTTTTCCCAAGTCAGTGTTTCATTTGATTGTGTGACTTCAAAAACCTAAAAAAATTGGTTATGCTTTGTAATGTAACTCCTACCAATATAACTCGACACCAGTCTTGGGGTATTAACATCCTTAGAATTTTTGAGCTTGTCTTTTTACCAACTTCAGTTAAGAGCTACCAAATGGAGGCTGTCCAAATGACACAAAATGGCTTCCGCTAATCGGATGCAGTCGTCGCATGCCAGACTACTCGCTCGCAAAGCGTAGGGACCCGCGACTCCAGACTTGTCGCGGGAGTTCCCTCGGGATCGTTTCTTACTCTCATTTGGTCTCCGGTGACAGGACAGGAGGGCAAAAAGCTCATTGGTTAGCTGCCAACTCAGTCCTTCAAGGTCAGCCCCTATTTTGGGGGGGACACTAATATACACAATTGTAAAAAAAAATAAAAAAAAAATTTGGTAAATAAAATAATCTGTTTAAATCTTTTGTTTTATTCTATCTTGATTTTATTATACATTTTTAGTTTTGTTTACAAGATTTGTACATAAAATAAAATATATACCTTTCTAAATCATATTCAAAACTTATGTGAAGTAATGACAAAGCTTAATTATTTTCTCTATCAGGAGAAGCTGAACTCTCAAATAAGGGTAAAAATTTCTATCTGGTTATCAATGTATATGTGACAGGATTCTCATGTTAAATGCAAAGTCAAGATCGCATTGTCTCATGTTAAATGCAAAGTCAAGATCACAGTTAATGCATCTAAGTAGGCAGATACA
The DNA here is from genome assembly GCF_036898095.1 of Palaemon carinicauda. Taxonomy (NCBI): domain Eukaryota; kingdom Metazoa; phylum Arthropoda; class Malacostraca; order Decapoda; family Palaemonidae; genus Palaemon; species Palaemon carinicauda. The sequence goes on from NC_090754.1 coordinate 47,119,115, forward strand.
TATCCTACATACATATCCTACATATATGCAATTATAGTAAAGACAAAATAATTAACCAAGATGTTTCCTTAACTTTATCACGAGATTCCTGTCACCAATACATTTTCTATAACAGACAATTTTTATGACCGTTTTAAACATCTCATGATAAAAGGCACTTAGCAACGTCTCATGATAAAAGGCACTTAGAAATTTGATTAAACATTTAGTTTTTACTAATATCGCATCTACATAGGATTAGTAATAGCCTACTTAGATGCCTTAACCGTGATCTTGACTTTGCATTTAACATGAGAACCCTGTCACATATACATTGATAACCAAACAAATTTTTACTAATAAAAGTTCAGTTTTCCCCTGATCAAATTTACTGAAAAACAATTGAGATTATTGCTTCATTTGAAGACAAAATTAACTACGATTACTAATTATAAACATTGTTTAATGAAGTCAAATTAGCAAGATTACTTTAAACCTTTTTATCTAAATAGACATAGTTTTGATAATTTAAATTCATGATTATGCTGCTACCGTTTGCAAAGTTGATTACTTAAACAGGGTATGTATGATTGTCTAAACTAAGTCTTGTGAATTCTTACAAAACTGTTCCTCACCATAAGATAAAAATAACTTGGTTAAGAAATTGCCCATAATGAAAGGAAATTTAATGATGATGTAGATGTTGGCAATTTTATGCATGTTTTCAAAGATTAAATATACTGATAAAGGACTTACAAATGTACTTGAAAGTGATAATTTATTCTTTTCTGGGAAAATTAATTTACATATTGGGAATTGTAACTCCAAAGAAAGGGTCTTTATTTAATCACCTCACAAACCTATAAAACTAAGAATAATTCACAATACTAAGAAACTGATCTGTCTATGGCAATCTATAAATAAAAAATGTATTAAGCTTTTTCAAGATTTTCTAGGCTTTACAGAACTATTAAATTTTCAAGGATAAGGCAAAGATATTTTTACTTCAAGCACTATATGGTTTCACTAACTAAGATTGACAAGTGGCCAACAGAATATAGTTGACGAATTTACTTCAAACATATGGTTTCACTAAATATTGATAAGTGACCAACAGAATTTAGTTACCAAATTTTACTTAGCTCAAATGAAAAAGCAAATGATAATTATGCATAACTGATATATGGCACACTAACGAAAATTCTTTATTGTATAACCTTAAAATATTTAGATTAGAATTTACCCATGATAAATAAATCGGATTACCTACTGACAAAAAGCTGAAGGGGACACTACTTTTCTTCCAAATGAAATCATTTGAAAACATGCAATTTTATAAAATGCCAAAAATACACCTTTAGAAATAAGAAAACAAAACTATTCTAGTTATAAAGTCAACCATTAGGCATGCACAAACTCAATCTTCTTTAATAAACCTTTTTATTTCACTTATGCATTTGCAAGAAAGTTGGCCAAGAGGTCTAATCATTTTGAGAAAATGGATTTTCAAAGTCAAGAAGTGTAATCTAATATTGTACTCTACTAGCATATTACCTAGGCATTAATCAAAGCCAAGATGAAACTACAAAAAACATTCAACACAATTTCTTAGGGAACAGTTGCAAGTCTGCCATACTTTGCAATAACGAAGCACACTGCTTTCAGTTGTCTATACAAACTTTCAGTTGCTAATTCCTGACTATAGCTGTGTCTACATATCTTTTCCACAAACCACATTCTAATACATACTATGAAGTCATATACATAAACACCACAAAATGACAAATGAGATTCTAAAAAAGGACTCAAGAAAGACGTAACCTTGACACCTCTAACCTAATGTTCTACTTCACAAAGACATAACACTTCTAAATACTCCAAGACACTGAAATTAAACTATACCTTACCCTATCTGCTAGAAATTGGCCTTCTATAAATGCTGACTGTGTTGACATGGGTCAGCAACATGAAAAAAGGATTGCCCCTCAGAACCAAGCACATGCTCAAAGGGTAATGTTGAATACTGTACCATTAGATAAAACTAAACCAACATAAGGAGTCTATACTATCATTCAAATGACTTAGTTCTGACTAGAAAACCAAACAATCTAACCCCAAGACTGCAATAAAATGCTTTACAAGCTTAAAGGATACACCCAGCTTAACTCCTAGGGCAAATTTTTTAACAAGATTCATTGGAAACAACCCCCGGCCACCAAACACGGGCAACTATACTTTAAACTGACTTGAACTAGATTCTCTCAGCTGCATAACTGACAAGATGGCAAATCTCTAACCATATTAACCAAGATAACCTCTATGACTATTTCAAAACAGACATTTTTTAAATTAACGTTTATTTTACCTAATTATAAAAACCCCAGTACTTCAGTATGAGTATGACTTTGACAATGCTGGAATGGTCGTTTAAACTTTTAACAAGGCAGATATCATTGCTGGCAGGTGGAGAATAGGCCTTTCCCCACTTGCCATCTAGTGACCTTCACTTGGACTTTTAACCTAGGACTTTCTGGGTGGCCAAGATGGACAATGTAAATTACAAGACTAGGGTTTGTAGTTAGGAAAATTACAAATTACTTTAGAAATATGCGATTTGTTCCTACACAAATACACACCCTCATCCTTTAATAGGACACTTATCCTACGGAGGGAGGAAGTCCCTATAACCAAACTGAATGGTTTACATATCCAGGAAATATGCCAAAGCAATTTGATCCTATGGAGAAGGAAAAATGGCGATTCCTGTCAACCTCAGGTCAAAAATGTTGCAGTAGTTATGCTAGGGACCTTGCAAGAGATTGGTAGGTGGTCATTGAAGAGCCGATATCCTAAAGGATTTGTTTGAATGCATTATCATTTTGAGAAATGGATTTCCATCCTACCCTTGTCTGGGAAGATAGCAAGATACCTTAATACAAAATGGAACTGCTTCATTCCAATAAATGCAAAGGAAAAAACGGCCACATTTTCACCTCTCCTCCACGACTTACACTGCAACTGGTATCTTAGACGAGATGCTTTTTGTTCCGTGTGGGAGCTATGTTCAGTGGCTACCACAGGAACAACGATGAGATTATCCAGGCTAGTGGGCAATGAAGGTAGTATTGCCATACCAGACTCCTATCTTCAGGACTAGCACCAATGACAAGTTCTTCCAGAAGGTGAGAAACCCAAGACTCAAGTGACATCCCAAAAGGGAATTTGAATTCTTGAAGAGGAAAGACTGTTTGGAGCTACTCTTGAGCAAAGGCTGAACCTCTGAAGGGGAAGGGTCCAAACTCTATAGACTGAAATCTGGTTAAAGGGCAAGTGACAGCCTTTTACCACTGTCCCTTGAGGGAGGAAGATGGGGAGAACCGTAATCCACTGTAGAGAGGCTTTGACTGGAAAAGTATGCCTCCTTTGATGCCCAGAATAATAAAGGCTTACACCACAAATAGGATTATGATCGGGGACCTTCTCAGGAAACACAAAGTTTACTTAATCTTCGCCTGCTCACTACTCATCAAAAGTAAATTCACAATATCACGATATTTCAAATAATTTTGTGAATTTTTAATTATTAAACGCTCAAAATTGGAATCTTCTGACTAAATTGAGATGGGTAGATCTTCCTGTACTTTGAAGATCAATAGCTAAACCAGATACCAATTAGTGTGGCATTAGACAGCTGCCAGGGTTATTCTGAGTCATATCATCGACAGACTATTGAGCAATCGGTAAACCAGGTAAATAGGCTGAAAGGCTATGGGAAACATTACTTGGTCAGTGAACGGAATGGGGAGATCCCATGAAGAGAAAGCATAGACGAACAAGTGATCAGTGGTGTCCTTCAATGACTAAATTGTCTCTGGCTCTCCAAGGCTAATGGAGCACTAAATATGTCAGCCTTTGTAAAGCAGACGATAGATTGTACTACCTTCACACAGTGGCCATCCTTGGTTGGAGAGGATTCCTGCCAACAGCCACGCAAGCATAATGAAGCATCTTGATGCTGGTACGAGTTCAGATTGGACCCGAAGTGTCACCTGCTCCAACAGATAATGCACGAACGAGTGTGGAAACATTAAGGCTTAGACTGGTCCTCGAGAATGGGAAGATCTACGTCGTAGGACAGTCTCAGCAAGTTACAGCTCTCGCACATTGAAAGAGCTTCAGGCTGGTGGTAATGGGAAGGAACAGATAAATTTCCCAGGTGACTTGAATGTTGTAATCATCTGAAGAACCAATGCAAGTTCCAATCAGGTGGAACCTGACTATGGCGAGAAGCGAACACAAGAAGACTAGTATTACAAGGAACGAACACAATTGAAAAGTTAAGAAGAAAACACAAAGGGAAAGACCACTAAGAAAATTTGGAGCTCGTGAAAGATATCGTAGCCCATACGAGTTATGGGAATGATCAAAGTTTCGTAATCTACCAGTATCTTGGACTCGAAAAGTTATAATGAAACAGAAGCCCAAAGGTCTGTGACCAAAGTCACAGAACAGGTGCGAAAAGTCTAATTGTTAGGTGTCAACCAAGGGCATGTCAGATTGATCATGTAGTGACAAGTCACACAAAGAGCTTGAGCAGTGAGGGAGAGCGCGGAGACTGGTGGTGTTATGGACGGAAGGGCATGGAACCTTTGAGCTGTAGTGATCGTGCTTATGGAGAGTGACTGACCACGATGGAACTGATTACATGAAGGCGAGTGAAGAAGTAGACGCTGCTTGCTCAACTGAGAGAAGAGCGATCAGCAGAGATCATCTTCGCTCCAGTACAAGATGGAGCACTGGTAGCATTCATGTGAACACCTGTACTGCCTACTGAAACTCAGTTTCAAGGAAGTAAGAGTTTCTGTAAATAAAATCTTGCCTTATGTAAGAAGCTGCAGTGTCCTGGGATTGTCTTCCTTGTTGTCTGCAACAGTAGGAGCATGAAGTTTCGATACAACTTCCCGGAGGGATAGTTCTCGCCACAATCACGTCTTGGAAGGAGATGGCACATAGGTAGCAATCACCACTCTCTCTCTCTCTCTCTCTCTCTCTCTCTCTCTCTCTCTCTCTCTCTCTCTCTCTCTCTCTCTCTCTCTCTCTCCTTACAAAGAAAAAGAGAGAATAGTTCAGGAAGGGGTTAAGACGACCAGCTGTGCATGTGTCTATTTTTGTAAGAGTTGCTCGTGCCATGTTTCTTCTCTCAATGGGACAACTTTCGGCACCTGCTCCTACCGATGTAAGAACAAGCCCTGGCAAGTGTAAGTGCGAGTACCCTGACACCTCAAGAGATGCGTGCCGAGGTTTCTTGCAAGGAACAACTCTTGGTACTTGATGCCCTTCTTTGATGACATATTTACTTTTCTCCGCATAGAAATTGCAGCAGACTCCGATGATGATGAGGCAGGTGAGAAGGAAGAGTTATGCCAGTCGATGACTATACAGTACTCTCACCAGGAATGTTACGTAAACAGCACGACTACGTGACAAGTCCTTGGCATCTTTCCAGGTGCTAGGATCAGATTGACATTGGAGGAAAGAAGAATATTGGTGCCCTCCCTTTCACATTCAGTCGTCAGCAAAACTTTTCCTTCAACAGCCCACCAGCGATATTTAAGGAAAACCAATTTCCTTAGGGTCGCATTGAAGGATAGAACCACAACAGAATTGCTACCTGACTAGAGCAAGTACCCTGGATAATGGCAGGTACCACAAACTCACTCACTCGATTATAATTAACAGGAAAAACTGTGCATCCTCAGCTTCTTCCATTGAAAATCCCTTGAATATGAGAATCTGTAAGCAGATATATCCAATCCAAAAGTAGAAGATTAAAAAAGCCACATTAAGAGAGCAGAGTAGCACATCTAGTACTGAACTGCAGCCTAGGACAAATTTAAAATTGCTCTACCTGGGGAGTGGATGGCACCTACCCTCCAACTGCCAGCAACTATTTTTACCTCAATAAAGGTTTAAATGATCATTCCAGCTTTGCTGATAGTATACTCCTATCAAAGGACTCTAGTATTTGTGTAGGAACAAATGCACAAGTATACTGAAAGATTTACTGCTTGTATGAAAACTTACATACATACATATACCAAGGCACTTCAGCCAACTTTGGGGGGTAGCCGACATCAACAAATTAAAAAAAAAAAACAAAAAAAGGGGACCTCTATTCTCTACGTTCCTCCCAGCCTGACAAGGGACTCAACCGAGTTCAGCTGGTACTGCTAGGTTGCCACAGCCCACCCTCCCCCGTTATCCACCACAGATGAAGCTTCATAATGCTGAATCCCCTACTGCTGCTACCTACGCGGTCATCTAAGGCACCGGAGGAAGCAGCAGGGCCTACCGGAACTGCGTCACAATTGTTCGCCATTCAATTCCTATTTCTAGCACGCGCTCTTGCTTCTCTCACATCTAACCTCCTATCACCCAGAGCTTTCTTCACTCCATCCATCCACCCAACCCTTGGCCTTCCTCTTGTACTTCTCCCATCAACTCTTGCATTCATCACCTTCTTTAGCAGACAACCATTTTCCATTCTCTCAACATGGCCAAACCACCTCAACACATTCATATCCACTCCAGCTGCTAACTCATTTCTTACACCCGTTTTCACTCTCACCACTTCGCTCTTAACCCTATCTACTCGAGATACACCAGCCATACACCTTAGACACTTCTGTCTCTCCATCACTTTCATTCCCCACAACTCCGATCCATACATCACAGTTGGTACAATCACTTTCTCATATAAAACTCTTTACATTCATGCCCAACCCTCTATTTTTTAATACTCCCTTAACTGCCCCCAACACTTTGCAACCTTCATTCACTCTCTGACGTACATCTGCTTCCACTCCACCATTTGCTGCAACAACAGACTCCAAGTACTTAAACTGATCCACCTCCTCAAGTAACTCTCCATTCAACATGACATTCAACCTTGCACCACCTTCCCTTCTCGTACATCTCATAACCTTACTCTTACCCACATAAACTCTCAACTTCCTTCTCTCACACACCCTTCCAAATTCTGTCACTAGTTGGTCAAGCTTCTCTTCTGTGTCTGCAATCAGTATAGTATCATCCACAAACAACAACTGATTTACCTCCCATTCATGATCATTTTCGTCTACCAGTTTTAATCCTTGTCCAAGCACTAGAGCATTCACCTCTCTCACCACTCCATCAACATACAAGTTAAACAACCACAGCGACATCACACATCCCTGTCTCAGCCCCACTCTCACCGGAAACCAATCACTCACTTCATTTCCTATTCTAACACATGCTTTACTCTGCAATAAACAACAAGCTGAATGTGCAAAATTTTACTTTAAGAGAGAGAGAGAGAGAGAGAGAGAGAGAGAGAGAGAGAGAGAGAGAGAGAGAATGAATCATGACCTCATAAACAACCTTTTGGTGATAGAATAGTAGTTTTTATCTCTTTCAACTGATATATAAAATAACTTTTTCATTGTTTTACAGAAAAAAAGAACAGTAATATTAACCTTATTGTGAAGTTCTATTCAGAATATCTTTATGAGCAATTTCTTACCAAACAGCAACAAGACAAAACATTTGTTAATTTCAAGTGGAGCAAAATATCATTACATAGAAATACATAAAAAAAATTTTAACTACTATGATTAAGTTTGAATACATACTGCAACAAAAATCCAAATACATAGGTTCAATTGCAGTTTACCCTAAAACATAAAAAAATACCTCCTACTTTCTCATTGATGAAAACATTCGTGTGGGCAAAATTTCAATCCATATACAAGTGAGGTTTACAGATTACATTACGAAATATAAGAAATATTGAATTTACCAATAACCCTTTTGCTAAAAAATAAGGTCGAAGAAACCACAAGAGTAAACATTATTTCATCTTAACATTCTAAACCAATGACCAATATTTAAATAAATTTTGTTTAACAGTACCATGTCAAGAGATTATCTTTCTGTTTCAAAATGCTAAGAAAGTTTTCAATGGCCTAAATATTGAGTGTAACATGCCAAGAGATTACGTTTTTTTCAAATGAAATGAAACCTTTCAAATGACTAAATGTTAAATGTAACATGCTAATTAGAGATTACCTTTTTGTTTCAAAATACAAAAAACTTTCAAAGGACTAAATATTAACTGAATATCTACAATTATAGTGACAATATACTGTAGAGTAACTGCTTATCTAGAAGTACAAATATAATTACAGTGATGAGATGTAGAGTTGGTATTTGAAATAATGTATTAATAGTGGTGGTAGTTTACCATACAAAACCTAAGGATATATACTGTATACTGTATATAAAAGAACTCAAAATATCTTTTGGGAAAACAAATGCTTCTATAACTTGTACCACAGTAGTGAGACGATGCTTTCTTCCCTGGATCTAATATTTGAAAAGTCAGTCATTTCAAGTACCACATCACTCAGGAGCCTCAAAAAATAATTTGTATTTACTTCCAAAAAAAACTATCTATAGCCTACAAATATTTGTTCCAAACGATTTTCTACAATAGATAATAATGCCTTTCCTTCCTCCTATCCAAAATTATTCCTCGGTTTCCTCAATTCTCCAACCAACAATGTGTGAGTTGGATACTAAACATTTGCAAATACGTTGAGCAACACTAAGTTCTACTTTCATCGACACAAAATCCTATTGTTAAATAAATCATTCCTTAGGTCTAAATCTTGACTCTCAAGGCTGGCCCGAAAGGTTAACGACTAGTTTAAATCATAAGTTGAACATCTAAGACTTAAAACTTTGGTGAACAAAACAAAATAAAACATTTCTTTAAATTCAAAGATTGGTTTATTAAACTGATATTATGTCTGTCATAGTCTAGCAATCACTTCCTCCAGGAAATTACCCATAGAATTCAATGTATCCACAATTTGAAAAGTGATATTTCTTGTTAAACTTCTTTCCAAAACAATATTCTCCCCAAAATACTTAAGTATACTTCTAGAATTCATTAGCCTTTAACTACTATAACAGTCCCTTTCCATTTCATACTACACAAGAACTCAATTCTATCTCAAATTTCACTACTGTATTCTATAATAAAAATTTACATTCTTTTTCTTGAAACTTTTAAACTTATTTTCCATTGAATTTTCCACATTTATTCACAACTCCATTTGGAAATGACCTCCCACTGACAAAGACTACTTTGCTCAAATAAATATTTCTTAATCAAATTTATATTACGAAGCACAGAGATCAGAAACATGGCCGATGGTACAGAAAAAAGTTAAGACCTTTAAAAAATGGTTCATAATGCAAAGATTCATGAGTGGCATATGGTAAGATTATCACATTACAAACAATAAACTGGGGGAAAACACGGCAGAGAACACAAAAGTGAGATGGTCTAGGCTTGGAATGAAAAGGGCGAGAGAGAACTTGGTCATCGAGGCAGTAGATATATAAATTGATACATAAAAGTAAAGAAATAAAACCAGAAGGAACGTCCATAAAACTTATAGAATATAAGACAAACCAAGAAACCAGGAATGTTTAAGATGACATTACAGAACAGAGGTGATGGGGGAGAGAACGAATTTCTTAAGAGGAAAGCCAACACCTATTTGACATAAAATGTTCCTAATTTTGTTCAATCATTTACCCGTACAATCGCAAGTTATGGCTATTGCATAAACGTATAGCTATCTGTACTATAAAAAAAAAAATATATCAAATTTTCAGTCTACCATTAGTGTGTATGTGCTCATGTGAGACCTTTAGAATGTAACACAGTATCAGTAACATTACTATTAATACTATTATTATCAAAAGTATTATAGTTTCACTTTATCATTATTGGATCAAACATAAGTATAAAATTACATTACTTAAACTGTCATAACTGCTATGTCTAGCTTAAGATTTCCACATCTAAACTACAGGCATTAAATTCTAAAAACAAAAACAAAAAAACAAGGTAAAAAACAGCATACATAATCAAATGTAGTTTATGACAACTTTCCAGCTAAATCATATAACTAGTAAACATGGAACAAAAAAGTCCATTTCAATCATAACTGTTTGCAATATTTGGAATAAACTGTATTTCCTACACCGTGTTTTGATTTTTTTATTATCCTGTAGAAACGGGCGAAAGTATTTTTTGGAAGGATGAAATGCAAAGTCGACTAATGATATGTAAACCGAATGTTAAAATAAACCTGAAAATCCTAACATGAAAATTTAGTAAAGACGAACTGGAAAAAAAACTGACATATCTTGAAATAGATTTTTTAAGTCACAAATATTGCTAGCTAGTGATCACACTCATTGGCAGTTTTTGTTCATTTCTGTCTATTAGCAATATTGAGTTATGAATTTAATTTTTTGGATAGCAATTTTCAAAGTTTATTTCTACATAAAGAGAATGAGAGGGGGGGGGGGGGAGAAGTCGGCGGTAACAATGACAAACAATAACTGGAAACTATAAACTCTCAACTTCTGTCGAAAGGACTGAAAACTACGAAGCTGGTGGTCACTAACTTGAAACATTATTATTCAATATAAATATCTTGAAAGATGTCTCTTTTATAGATTCTTGAAGGGCTTAAATTTAGTCTACTTTGCATTTCAAAGTGTGTATAATGTAGTCCTATTATTATTCTTATTACTTGCTACCCTAGTTGGAAAAGCAGGATGATATAAGCCCAAGGGTTCTAACATGACAAATTCATAGATAATTTGTATTTTTCCTAACTATACAAACCTTAGCTATTTAATATGCGTTATTACTTTCAGCGTAGCTGAAATGACGAGCCATTAGAATTTTAACGAGGGTTTACTACCCCACCGCTAGTTAGCAGGGGGTAGGGAGGGTAGCTTGCTACCCCTCCCCCCTCACACACACCTGTGCTTGAGCTCACTTTGCTTAGAGGTAGGACTTGAAGGGGGATAGGGCTGGCGGGAAAGTTTGATTAAATAGCTAAGGTTTGTATAGTTAGGAAAAATACAAATTACCTACGAATTTGTCATTTGTTCCGTAACTGACATACAAAACACGCTATTTAATATGGGTGACTCACCCGTTAGGAAGGGTGGAAAGTCCCAAACACTACTGGCTTTTGACTTTGCCCAGGGACTCGGTATCTGAGTGTGTCAGCACTCAACAATAAGGAGTCCCTGCACCTCGCTAGAACCTTGCTACACAAGGGCTGCAGCCTACATAAGCTGTGTGTAAAGGTATGAAGTGTGACTCGTTCTAGGAAGTTGACCTGTAGTCCTTTAGATGGAAACTTTAGGCTAGGACTCTCCCAATACCACCTCGTAAGGGTATGGGAACGTGACAGTATTAGCTTAATACTAGGAACACAATGAAACATGGATTACCTGCAGTGGTTCGAGGTCAGCTGTGCAGAGAACCCAGGATGCTGCTTTCCCCAAGAGAGGGGAGGATGAAGAAAAAAATAAGGGCCAGACATACCTTTTCACTCATGCAGACTAAGACCGGGTAACAATGCCCTCAAACCTCTGCTACTTGTCCATTAAGGAGCCTGAGGTTTTAAACAAGCTATTGTGCAGCCACCACAGGGCCGATAGAGAACGTATCGAGCCTCCTGTGGGTCACGTCTTCCAGGTAGTGGGCTGTGAAGGTCGTCTGACGCTTCCACACCCCAGCTTGTAGCACCTGCGTCACTGAAAAGTTTTTCTTGAAGGTCAGGGACGTAGCTACGCCCCTGACGTCATGTGCTCTAGGGCAACGTGACTGAGGAGGGTCTGGATTCAGGGACAGATCCCTGATGTAATGTGCTCTAGGGCGACGTGACGGAGGAGGGTCTGGATTCAGGGACAGATGGATCACCCTACGAATCCATGCAGAGATGGTATTCTTGGTAACCCTCCTCTTAGTCCTCCCACTGCTCACAAGCAATGCCTGCAACTGGGGACGAACTGCAGCCGTTCTTTTGAGATATAGCCTCAGACTCCTTACTGGACACAGTAGGAGATGGTCTGGGTCATCTGTTACAGAACGAAGACTCGAAATCTGGAAGGAGTCGAACCGAGGGTCTGGCACTCCCGGATTCTGAGTCTTAGCAATAAACTCAGGGACGAATCTGAACGTTACCTTCCCCCATCCCCTTGAATGAGCGATGTCATAAGAGAGACCATGAAGTTCACTGACTCGCTTGGCCGAGGCCAAAGCTAGTAGGAACCCGTCTTCCAAGTTAGGTAGCAATCTGAAGCCTGGCGTAATGGCTCGTAGGGAGGTCTTTTAAGAGACCTGAGAACTCAAACCACGTTCCATGGAGGAGGTCTCACTTCCGAGTGAGGGCAGGTAAGTTCATAACTCCGTATGAGTAGGGAAAGTTCCAGCGAGGAAGAAATGTCCACTTCTTTGAGCCTGAAGGCTAGACTTAAGGCTGAGCGATAGCCTTTCACCGCCGAGACTGAATGGCGCATTTCATACCGCAAATACATGAAGAACTCCGCTATTGCTGGAATAGTGGCATCGAGTGGAGAGATACCCCTTCCACGACACCAATCACAGAAGACTCCCCACTTTTCCTGGTAGACAGATGCGGATGACCTTCGCAGGTGTCCAGACATCCTGACCGCAACTTGTTGCGAAAATCCTCTCTCAGCGAGGAGATGCTGGATAGTCTCCAGGTGTGAAGTCGTAGCGAAGCTACGGCTTTGTGGAAGATGTTGGCATGTGGTTGTTTGAGTAGCTCGTGCCGTGGAGGGAGTTCTCTCAGAAGTTCCGTTAGGAGTTGCAGAAGTTCCAGAAACCATTCTGCGTGATGCCATAGCGGAGCTAGAAGGGTCATCGAAAGATTGATCGATATTCTGGTCTTGTTGAGCACCCTCCTCATCAGACAGAACGGGGGAAAGGCGTATATGTCGATGTTGTCCCACTGTTGTTGGAAGGCATCTTGCCAGATAGATAGCCTTGGGATCCGGGACTGGGGAGCAATACAGCGGAAGCTCAAGTTCCGCGCTGTAGCGAACAGATCCACAGTCGGGGAACCCCACAAGTCAGGACTTTGTTGGCTACTAGATGATCCAAAGACCACTCGGTACTCACTATCTGAGACGCTCTGCTCAGACTGTCGGCGAGCACATTCCTCTTGCCTGGAATGAAGCGAGCCCATAGTGGAATCGAGTGGGCTTCGGTCCATCTCAGTATCTCTACTGCGAGATGGAATAGCTGCTTTGAAAAGGTACCTCCTTGCTTGTTGATGTAAACCACTACTGTGGTGTTGTCGCTCATCACCACCACAGAGTGACCCGCCAGGTATTGTTGGAACTGGTGAAGGGCCAGAAATACAGCCTTCATTTCTAGCAGATTTATATGGAGGCACTTTTCTGATTCTGACCACAGGCCTGAGGTCCTATGTTGCAGAACGTGCACCCCCCCCCTCTCTCTTTGAGGCGTCCGAAAACAGTATCAAATCCGGGGGGAGGACGAGAAGATCCACTCCTCTTCGTAGGATCTCGTTGTCACCCACCACTGAAGGTCCATCTGTTCCGCAGGACCCATAGGGATCATGACGTCAGAGGAATCGTAACCCTGATTCCACCGAGACTTGAGTTGCCATTGGAGGGATCTCATCCTGAGGCGACCATTTGGAACTAGACGAGCCAAGGATGAGAGGTGACCGAGGAGACATAACCACGATTGAGCTGGAAGTTCTTCTCGTCTGAGGAAAGGACTTGCGACCCTCCTCGGCCTTGCTATACTGTCGTCTGATGGGAAGGCTTTGTGGAGATTGGTGCCTATGATCATGCCTAGATATACCAGTCTATGAGTGGGAAGCAGAGAAGACTTCTTGAGATTTACCATGATCCCCAGATCTTGGCAAAGTCCCAGAAGTTTGTCTCGGTGTCAAAGAAGGGTTGACTCCGAGTCTACTAGGATCAGCCAGTTGTCCAGATAATGGAGGAGACGGATGCCGATCTTGTGTGCCTACGAAGATATTAGGGTGAACACTCTGGTGTAAACCTGTGGTGCTGTGGAAAGACCGAAACACAGCACCTTGAACTGGTACACCTTGTTGTCTGGGCTGAATCTTAAGTACTTCCTTGAAGACGGATGGACTAGGATCTGGAAGTACGCGTCCTTCAGGTCCAGTGTACACATGAAGTCTTGCGGTCTCACTGCAAGTCTGACCGTGTCTGTGGTCTCCATGCTGAACGGAGTTTGCTTGACAAACCTGTTCAGAGCTGAGAGGTCGATGACTGGTCTCCAGCCTCCAGCCGCCTTCTTTACAAGAAAGAGTCGACTGTAGAAGCCTGGGGACCCGTCTACAACCTCCTGGAGGGGCGTCCTTCTTCAACATGGTCTGGACTTCTGCTCGAAGGGCTTGCCCCCTTGCCAATCCCATGGCAAGGGAGCTCAACGACACTGGATCCGTTGTCAGGGGAGGTCGAGATGTTGTGAACGGGACGCGATATCCTTGACTGATTACGGAAATCGTTCAGGAATCGGGCCCGAGTTGCTGCCACCTTCTAGCGCAACTTTGTAGGCATCCCCCCACTGGTGGACATGTAGGGGGACTGCCAATCCTAGCGTTTGCGGCCTCGGCCACTCCCTCTAGGATTCTTTCCTCCCCTGGAGGACATTTTGCATTTCTTGTCCTTGACAGGAAAGGGCTTAGACACCGTCATCTTCACTGCAGCTGCCGGTTTCGTGGTCTTGGTAGGACGTGGTTGCTGGGGTGCTGGAGGTTTATAGGGCCTCGATGTTAGAGTCCTATGTAGGAGAGTGTCCTGGTTGGACTTCCTCCACCTCTCAGCCGCCTGTTCCACGTCCTTAGGCTTGAACAAGTTCTTCCCCATAACGGAAGAATGTCTGACCGTGCTGATCTCGGTACTGGGGACCTTTTGATGGAATCTCTCAGACACCGCATCTCGACGTTTCAAGATGGTATTAGCCCACAAGTTTGAGACTTGGTGGGCTAGAAACTCGATCGTACGAGTGCCCGAGAGTAAAAAGGTCTCCATGGCCTTCCTGGTACTTTCTTTGGACAAGTCCTCTGAACGTAAAAAGATGCCTAGGGACCCTAGCCAGATGTCCAGCCACGATGTTGCCTGCATGACACACTTCGCTCCCTTCTCCTGGCTAAGGATCTCCGTCGCTGAGAACGAGACCTGCCGGTTGGAGAGTGACTCAAGAGGGACTCCCCTGGTACAGTCTTCCAAAGAGTGGTGTAGGGGAAGAGCTTAACAAGTCTCCACAACGATATCAAGTACCTCCTCTGGACACGAGGAGGTGGGAGGAGTTTGTTGCCAGCGATGGATCGGCTGGAGGAGGCAAGCTCGGAGAGCTGGACTTCGACCTTGTCTCTGGCACTCTTAACTCCTTGAGACCAGGGCAAAGCCGCACTAACCTTTAGGGTTTTTGAGTCCCAAAGACTCTGTCCAAGACCGTGTCTTTGCCTTCACGAGGGGGATCTCTGGATCCGCAAACCCATTGAGATTCCTCATAAGGGTCAGAACCTGCCAGAACGCATGCTCTGACTCCTGCAGCTCTCCTCCTGAAGGGCTAGCAGCGAAGTCTCCTGTCCCCAAAGGCTCTTCTTGGGGGGACTCGTGGACGTTCTCCAAGTGCTTGGCTGGGTCCGGTCTAAGCCTTGAAGATGACTTCGGCACAGTCTTGGAGTCCTTCGACTCCCTCCTGGGAAGGATACAGGACTCCAACAACGATGGTGGGAGGCTCTTCTCCACCCATACCCGAGAAGACTTTCCAGCGCGAGGTGGGATTTCCCTCATTGGTGCGAAGGGGGAATGCCTCCCCTCGCGTGACTCCCGAGGACAGAAAATCTTCGTCCAAAGGGGAAGGAGTGAAAGTCTGGAGGGGGGGGGTGTGAGGAGGCCTTCAAGGACTTACGAGGAGTCGGCTTCGCCCTTGGAGAAGTTGCCACGTTCGACACTCCTCTCTTCCTCTTCAGGGGAGTAGAAGCTGCCAATGATTTTCGGCCCAGCTCAGAGAAAACAGGCTTAAAAGCATGCATGACCGCTCTGACCAGGGACCCAAACCAAGGCAGCTGATTGACAGCTGTGCTGTCAAACTCCCTCTGGAGGGAAGGGGATCGACCGATCCCTAGGAGGAGTTACCAAAGGGGGGTTCGCCTGAAAAGATGAAGGAGAAGAAAAGTCCCTGGACCTATCCAGAATCTTCCCCACTGCGCCCAGATCAGAAGATCGTGGGCGTGCAAAAGATCGTTGGCACACAGGAGAACGAAGGAGCGCATGGCGCACTTTAACAGGAGCTACTTCTGCTGATGAATGCTTGTGCGCAGGTGAGCGTTGGCACGCAGGAGAGACCTGGTGCGTAAGGGACGTATGCACTAACTTGCGCATACGCCCTTGATACCCCGAAGGGACCGTTGCCTGTTTTACAACGGGATGCGTTGGCGCCCACAGCGCGTCAGCAGCCAGGAACGGCGACGGCAGGTCAGCAGGTCTGATGGGTGGAAGGTCGGCGTGTCCTTTGTAAGGACGACCTTCCACCGAAGGAGATCGCGAAAAATCTGCAGAGAGGTCCAGGGTTGTAGCTGGGAGAGTCAGAGAACGATGGCGAGGTTCCTCTGCGGCGGACTGCGGTGACGATGAACCGAAGAGGCGCCTCCCAACACCCTTGTGAGGTGAAGGAAGGCCTCGACAGCGAAGAAGAAGGCGGGCTTTACGACTTATACGCCCTCTGGGGGCCGTGGGGTCAGCGGGCTGACCATCAGCAGTCCTCCGAAGAGGAGTCTCTGTCAGTGAACTCCCCCAGGGAGAGAATCACCGGCAGGAGAGACCGTTGGACTTAGTTCCTCCCTCGAAGGACGTACAGAGGGAGGAACTAAGCTTTCAGCTACAGCAGGATCATCACGGGCAGAGGTTTGAGATAACTCACCGGAAGCCTCTGCCACGACAACGTCGACGATAGACAGAGGATCAACCTCTGCTAAAATCGGCGATTGTTTGACAGCGGCCCCCAACCAGATCATGTCAAACAAGGCTTCCTTGGAGGGCGAACCCTCAAGCCCCAAGGAAGCCCAAAGCTGAAACAAATCATCATTAGTTACAGGAATATTTAAATCCTCCCCCGGGGGAGGAGGAGGAGCTGCCTCGCTATAGGAGGCAACTCCCTCTCCCAAAACCCGAGATCGGGCAACAGAACTATGGCCTACGCTGCCACTTAAGTTTCTCGGAAAAAAACGATCGAGTGGGAGCTTCGGAGGAGGTTTGGGCCACGGAAGAAGAGCCCTTGGGATTTTCTCCTTTCAAAGAAACCTTCGAAGGAGAAATATCCCGCCTGGACTTCTTCTTCCGACGCCGAGGAAACCTCTCCCACTGGGAGGTAGACCACTCCCTGCACACTTTATTTATATCACACCGCTGGCCCTTACAATAAGGACAAAGGGTGTGAGGGTCAGCATCGACCGCCGACATAAACGTGCCACAAGGGTGGTCTAGTAATCCAGGACACTTTCGCATAGCAGAGGCCAACTTCACGCACACCTGTCAAAGGAAAAGCAAAAGGCATTAAATGGCTGTCAAAGAAGGCGAGGGTGAAAGCGGACACATCTGACTACCGCCCGAGCCGAGAGCAAAGTGAGCTCAAGCACGGGTGTGTGTGAGGGGGGTAGCAAGCTACCCTCCCTACCCCCCGCTAACTAGCGGTGGGGTAGTAAACCCTCGTTAAAATTCTAATGGCTCGTCATTTCAGCCACGCCGAAAGTAATAACCCATATTAAATAGCGTGGTTTGTATTTCAGTTACGGAACAAATCTCTTTTATAAAATCTTGAATGACTTAAAATTAGTCGACTTTACATTTTAAAATGTATATAATGTAGTCCTATTATTCTTATTATTACTTGCTACCCTAGTTGGAAAAGCAAGATGATATAAGCCCAAGGGGTCTAACAGGGAAAATAGCCCAGTGAGGAAAGGAAATAAGGAAAACTACAAGAGACGTTTAAGAATAACAAAAATAAATGTTTCATATATAAACTATAAAACTTGGAAATAAAGAAAGGATAAAAAATGTTATTTTAATTATAAAATAAATTTTTGAATATACTTACCCGGTGAATATATAGCTGCAACTCTGTTGCTCGACAGACAAACTCTACGGAAAAAACTCGCCAGCGATCGCTACACAGGTTGCGGGTGTGCCCAACAGCGCCATCTGTCGACCAGATACCCAGCTCTTATGTAAACAAAGACTCAATTTTCTCCTCGTCCCACTGCGTCTCTATTGGGGAGGAAGGGAGGGTCATTTAATTTATATATTCACCGGGTAAGTATATTCAAAAATTTATTTTATAATTAAAATAACATTTTTAAATATTTAACTTAACCGGTGAATATATAGCTGATTCACACCCAGGATGGTGGGTAGAGACCAGTAATATATGTTTACATTTTATGAGCTAAGAGTTTTTTATTTCATTTAGAAGTTATCAAAATAACAAAAACAAAATAAATAGGTACCTGGTAAGGAAGTCGACTTGAACAATTACTCTGCCTTTTAAGTACGTCTTCCTTACGGAGCCTCGCGATCCTCTTAGGATGTTGATCGACCCCTAGGAGCTGAAGTATCAAGGGTTGCAACCCATACAACAGGACCTCATCAAACCCCTAATCTAGGCGCTCTCAAGAAATGACTTTGACCATCCGCCAAATCAACCAGGATGCGAAAGGCTTCTTAGCCTTCCGGACAACCCATAAAAACAACATTAAAAACATTTCAAGAGAAAGATTAAAAGGGTATGGAATTAGGGAATTGTAGTGGTTGAGCCCTCACCCACTACTGCACTCGCTGCTACGAATGGTCCCAGTGTGTAGCAGTCCTCGTAAAGAGACTGGACATCCTTTAGATAAAAAGACGCGAACACTGACTTGCTTCTCTAATAGGTTGCGTCCATTATACTTCGCAGAGATCTATTTTGCTTAAAGGCCACGGAAGTTGCAACAGCTCTAACTTCGTGCGTCTTCACCTTAAGCAAAGCTTGGTCTTCCTCACTCAGATGTGAATGAGCTTCTCGTATTAACAGTCTGATAAAGTAGGATAAAGCATTCTTTGACATAGGCAAAGATGGTTTCTTAACTGAACACCATAAAGCTTCAGATTGGCCTCGTAAAGGTTTAGTGCGCTTTAAATAGAACTTAAGAGCTCTCACAGGGCATAAGACTCTTTCTAGTTCATTGCCTACAATCTCCGATAAGCTGGGAATATCGAACGATTTAGGCCAAGGTTGAGAAGGCAGCTCATTTTTGGCTAGAAAACCAAGTTGTAGCGAACATGTGGCTTTTTTTGATGAAAATCCGATGTTCTTGCTGAAGGCATGAATCTCACTGACTCTTTTAGCTGAGGCTAAGCATACTAGGAAAAGTGTCTTTAGAGTGAGATCTTTCAAGGAGGCTGATTGTAGCGGCTCAAACCTGTCTGACATGAGGAATCTTAGTACCACGTCTAAATTCCAACCAGGTGTAACCAAACGACGCTCCTTAGTGGTCTCAAAAGACTTAAGGAGGTCTTGAAGATCTTTATTGTTGGAAAGATCTAAGCCTCTATGCCGGAAGACCGATGCCAACATGCTTCTGTAGCCCTTGATAGTGGGAGCTGAAAGGGATCGTCCTTTTCTCAGGTATAAGAGAAAGTCAGCTATCTGAGCTACAGAGGTACTGGTCGAGGATACAGAAACTGACTTGCACCAGTCTCGGAAGATTTCCCACTTCGATTGGTAGAGTCTAATGGTGGATGCTCTCCTTGCTCTGGCAATCGCACTGGCTGCCTCCTTCGAAAAGCCTCTAGGTCTCGAGAGTCTTTCGATAGTCTGAAGGCAGTCAGACGAAGAGCGAGGAGGCTTTGGTGTACCTTCTTTACGTGTGGCTGACGTAGAAGGTCCACCCTTAGGGGAAGACTTCTGGGAATGTCTACTAGCCATCGAAGTACCTCGGTGAACCATTCTCTCGCGGGCCAGAGGGGAGCAACTAGCGTCAACCTTGTCCCTTCGTGAGAGGCGAACTTCTGCAGTACCTTGTTGACAATCTTGAACGGTGGGAATGCGTAGAGATCTAGATGTGACCAATCTAGGAGAAAGGCATCTATATATATTGCTGCTGGGTCCGGGACTGGGGAGCAATAGATTGGAAGCCTCTTGGTCAGCGAGGTTGCAAAGAGATCTATGGTTGGCTGGCCCCAAGTGGCCCAAAGTCTCTTGCACACATCCTTGTTGAGGGTCCATTCTGTTGGAATTACTTGCCCTTTCCGACTGAGACAATCTGCTATGACATTCAAGTTGCCTTGGATGAACCTCGTTACTAGTGAGATGTCTTGACCTTTTGACCAGATGAGGAGGTCCCTTGCGATCTCGTACAACGTCAGTGAGTGGGTCCCTCCTTGCTTGAAGATGTACGCCAAGGCAGTGGTGTTGCCTGAGTTCACTTCCACCACTTTGCCTCGAAGGAGAGACTTGAAGCTTTTCAAGGCCAGATGTACTGCCAACAGCTCCTTGCAGTTGATATGCATGTTCCTCTGACTCGAGTTCCACAGTCCTGAGCATTCCCGACCGTCTAATGTCGTGCCCCAGCCCACGTCCGATGCGTCCGAGAAGAGAACGTGATTGGGAGTCTGAACAGTCAGGGGAAGACCCTCTCTCAAGTTGATATTGTCCTTCCACCAAGTCAGACAATACTTCATCTTTTCGGAAATCGGGATCGAGACCGCTTCTAGCGTCTTGTCCTATTTCCAATGAAAAGCTAGATGGTATTGAAGCGGACGGAGGTGTAGTCTTCCTAATGACACAAATTGTTCCAGGGATGATAGCGTCCCTACCAGACTCATCCACAGCCTGACTGAGCAGCGTTCCTTCTTCAGCATGTTCTGGATGAATAACAGGGCTTGACTTATTCTGGGGGCCGACGGAAAAGCCGTAAAAGCTTGACTGTGAATCTCCATCCCTAAATACACAATAGTTTGGGATGGGACCAGTTGCGACTTTTCCAAATTGACTAGGAGTCCCAATTCCTTTGTCAGATCTATAGTCCACTTGAGATCCTTCAGACAGCGACGACTGGAAGAGGCTCTGAGAAGCCAGTCGTCCAAGTAAAGGGAGGCTCGGATGTCCGATAAATGGAGGAATTTGGCTACATTCCTCATCAGCCTCGTAAACACGAGAGGAGCTGTGCTTAAGCCAAAGCACAGGGCCCGAAACTGGTAGACCACCTTTTCGAAAACGAATCTCAGAAAAGGTTGAGAGTCTGAGTGGATGGGGACGTGGAAGTAGGCGTCCCTTAGGTCTAGGGAGACCATCCAGTCTTCCCTTCTGACCGCTGCTAAGACTGACTTTGTGGTCTCCATGGAGAACTTCGTCTTTGTGACAAAGACATTCAGAGCACTGACGTCTAGCACCGGCCTCCACCCTCCTGTCTTCTTTGAAACCAAGAAGAGGCGGTTGTAGAATCCCGGTGATTGAAGGTCCGAGACCTTGACCACCGCTCCCTTCTTTAGCAAAAGAGACACTTCCAGTTTTAGGGCTTGTCTCTTTTCTTCCTCTCTGTACCTGGGAGAGAGGTCGATGGGAGACGTCGCTAGAGGGGGTTTTCGTACAAACGGGATCTTGTACCCCTCTCTGAGCCACTTCACAGATTGTGCATCTGCGCCTCTCTTCTCCCAGGCTTGCCAGAAGTTCTTGAGTCTGGCTCCCACTGCTGTCTGAAGTTGCGGGCAGTCAGACTCTGCCCTTAGAGGACTTGGATCCTTTCCTCTTCCCTCGCTTCCCTTCGGCACGAGCACCTCCTCTGCTGGAGGCTCTGCCACGAAAGGGCGGAATAAAGCGAGACGCTGGAGTGTCCATCCTCGGTCTAGCTGATAATGTAGGCAAAGGGGGAGCTTTGCGAGCTGAAGACGCAACAAGATCGTGAGTGTCCTTCTGCACTAACGAAGCGGCTACTTCCTTTATCAGGACTTCTGGAAACAGGCACTTGGAAAGAGGAGCAAAGAGAAGCTCAGATCTCTGGCACGGTGTAACTCCAGCAGAAAGGAATGAGCAGAGAGATTCTCGCTTTTTTAGGACTCCGGACACAAATGAGGCAGCAAGCTCATTGGACCCATCATGGACAGCCTTGTCCATGCAGGACATAATAAGCAAAGAAGTCTCTTTATCTGTCGAAGAGATCTTCCTGCTTAGGGCTCCTAGGCACCAGTCTAAGAAGTTAAAGACTTCAAAAGCCCTAAAGATTCCTTTCATAAGATGGTCCAGGTCCGATGATGACCAACAAATCTTTGAGCGTCTCATGGCAAGGCGGCGGGGAGAGTCTACAAGACTTGAGAAGTCGCCCTGGGCAGAGGCAGGAACTCCCAAGCCGAGAACTTCTCCCATGGCATACCAGACGCTCGATCTAGAAGAGAGTCTAGCAGGGGGAAAAGCAAATGCTGTCTTCCCTAAACTCTTTTTGGACTCTAACCAGTCTCCTATCACTCGCAAAGCTCTCTTGGACGAGCGTGCGAGGACGAGTCTAGTAAAGGCAGGTGCGGTAGAAGGCATGCCTAAGACAAACTCTGAAGGCGGAGAACGAGGCGCCACAGAAACAAACTGGTCAGGAAACAGCTCTTTGAAAATAGCCAATACTTTTCTAAACTCCAAAGAGGGTTGAGTAGACTTAGGCTCGTCCAGTTCAGATTGTTGTTCATCTTGATGTGCAGCAACATCATCATCAGAAAGTTCCTCATCCGAGAACTGATGAGGAAACGGCAACGGAGTGGGTAACGGCTGGTTCGCTGAGTCCGGTCGTACTGGTGCATGCGTGACTGAGCCGGACGCAACGTCATGGACCTGCTGCACAGTCTGTGAGCTGTCAACAACCATGGTAGCGCGAGGACGCACAGCGTCTACCCGAGACTGTCTAGACTGACTGGGTTGCGCATTGGAAACCACACTGGGTTGCGGAGGTTGACGCACCGCGTCAAAACAAGTCAACTCTGAAGGTTGTTGAACGTCCAGAACGTCAACACCCACTTCCGTGCGTCGCTTAACGTCAACATGCGGCTGGCAGCCCACACTGGAACGCATCGGTGGAGGAACTCCCTCAACTGGTGTACGTGAGAAGGTTACCTCAGCGTCCACAGGACGCACAACCGATCGCTTAGAAGGTTGTAGGCTAGTTACTGCACTCGCTGCTGGTACGGCAGCAACCTTCTCCGCATGAAAGTCCTGCATCAAAGACGTAAGCTTGGACTGCATGTCTTGCAGTAAAGCCCATTTAGGGTCTACGGGAGCAGGTGCGGCGACAGACGATGTTAGGGTCTGAAGCGGTACCGCTTTGCCTCTCTTAGGCGGTGAGCAGTCATCAGATGACGGCAACGAGTCCGAACTGACCCAGTGACTACAACCGGGACGTTGGACTTGTGCTGAAGGGACCGATTTACGTTTTAAAGGTCGTGAGACCTTGGTCCAAGGTTTCTTGCGAGAAACACCTTCAGACGACGAGGTATAAATGGGCTCTCTCGTCTTAGGTAGGTAGGGGCGATCTTGGGTAGATACGCCCGATACCATGGAGGGAACGTCTGTTCGCTGATTAAAGCCTCTCGAATCCATTCGTCGTACGACATTGCTTCTCCCCTGGACTTGGGAGCTTGCAAGAGGTCCCGGACTAGGAGGACGACAGGCACGAACAGACGAACCCTCAAGCGCAACACTGTTCACAACACTATCACTTGGCACTTTAGCACTTCCCACTGCATTTTGGCACTTAAGCTCCTTAACATCCGCCATGAGCTGATTGCGGTCACTTGCAAGGGACTCAACTCTCTCACCCAGAGCCTGGATGGCACGCATCATGTCAGCCATCGATGGTTCCTGAGTGCTAGTAGGGGGGTTAGGAACAACCACTACAGGGGAAGGAATAGGTTGTGGGGCATGAGGAGAGGATACATCAATAGATCGAGAAGAACTTCTCCTAATCCTATCTCTCTCTAGCCTACGTGTGTACTTTTCGAATTCGATAAAATCGGCCCACGCACTCCTCACACCGATCTTCCAATTGACAGGTTTTACCCCTACAATTGGAACAAATAGTGTGAGGGTCGATAGAAGCCTTCGGAAGACGCCTAGAACAGTCCCTAGCATTGCATTTCCTAAATTTGGGAACTTGTGAAGGGTCAGCCATTTTGAATTGGTCAAGGGAAAATTCCAAAAACGATCTAAGTCATCAACAATGAATCCGTTACAAAAAAGAGTTCAAGGATTTGTTTGAAGAAAACCCTGCACAGCGAAAGCTCAAAACCAGAATATAGTACTTCACCAATAAGATGTGAAAAAACTCCAGTTTAGCAACAGCGAGTAAAGTACGTCTTGTCGACACCTCGACAGAGAGAAAATTGAGTCTTTGTTTACATAAGAGCTGGGTACCTGGTCGACAGATGGCGCTGTTGGGCACACCCACAACCTGTGTAGCGATCGCTGGCGAGTTTTTCCGTGTTTGTCTGTCGAGCAACAGAGTTGCAGCTATATATTCACCGGTTAAGTTAAATATTTAAAATTTCAAAATAACAAGAGGAACCGAAACAAGATAGAATAGTGTAGCTGAGTGTACCCTTAAGCATGAGATATCTAATCTAAGACAGCGGAAGACACTGGTACAGAGCCTATGTCACTACCCAAAACTAGAGAACAATGCTGTATAGAGAAAAAAAATTGTTAGAGTTGCATGATAGAGAGATAAAAGAAATCTTATATCTATGTGGCATGATTGCAATCCTACAGAAATACATAAATTGAAAAATCATGAAATAATTGTACCCCAAAAATTAAACTAAAATATCATTTGTCACAAGGTGGCACTTTGCATTTCTTCCCTAACTACCACTAAGGGTTAGACATGTGTGACTTATAAATGAAGACGCTTTTGGTGCTTCAGAAAATCTTGGAAGAACTCAAACTTCAAGCAGCAGATCTTGTATTCTATTGTCTTGCAACAAAACTGGTTGACTCTTGAGCAGACTTTGACAAAATTTTTGTCACATAATTCGTCGACGAACTTGAAAGAACATTTTCTGGGCTCAAAACTTTTCCCCTGATTTGCTGGCTTGGCCCTGTCACCTGAAAATTGCATTGGAATGAATTTAGATGTATGTACTAAATTACAGCAATGATAACGTAATCAGATTTCAATTATTTTAAAACATATCTAGACATTCATAAGTGATGGCCCAATACATTTTCTCCCACGTAAGGGGTTTGTAAGACAGAAAAGTTCCAACTAATATCAAATTATGGTAATCCTACTGTAATAAGGATACCCTTAACAATTTAAAAGTCAATCTTAGGCATTTAAAAGTGCTGTATCCAATACTTTTTACCCATATAAAAGTTTTTAAGGCTAAAAAGTTCTCACTAATATCACATTATTCGTTAAGGTTAGTGCTTTCAACACCCAAATTTTGACGCTAAAACTGAAAAAGGTTTGTTCAAGTCTTATAAGACAATAATGCTGTGATATAGAAATGGAGTTTAACTTCGCTTACACAATGCTAAGTTTAAATTTGATAACTTCATGAGAATAAGATTGAAAAGAATACTGTTTACATTCAAGTCCTGCCAAGGGCACTGGTAGATGAACTCATGAGACAGTCAAGGCCCAAAATCAAGGACCAATTCTTGAATTGAATATAAGAATTTTGGATATAAGGCTCAAGCAATGGGGCCTGGGAGTACATTCATCACCCATATATAGGTGAAGATTAAAAAGAAAGCGCAGCTAGTGGCCAAAAAAGATACTGTACACCACCAAGTAATGCACTGATGGTACTACTCCATTTATGAGAGATTCAATTATTTGGATATCCTTTCAAATGAAGTTTCAAATCCCATTTAAAAAATCCTATTACCATGCAAAACTCAGGTACATTTTCCATATTACCTTTTATCACATTGTTAAGTTTCCAGTGTCAATTCAGACTTGAGAATGCTCTGTTCTAGCAAAGTCTCATACACCATTGCGTTGTTGCTATAAAGGTCACCTAAAAGAAAAACAAATACATTATCAATAACGTTTACTTAGTTATGGATTAACTAATTAAAAATTGACTTGTGTAAATAAATGATGCAAACAGATTTACTTAGGTGTTGATATACCATGACAGGAGTAGCCTACACTGTGCAACATGTATAGATCTTTATTGGGTCTTGAAATGATTGCTAATTCTGCTGGGTGTTATAGTACACAGGATGAATTTAATACTAGTATGAACCTTCATTGGTGTCGGCTATTTTTGGAGATTTAATTTCTACGTGCTAGAATGTTTTATGTATTTAGAACCGCAGAGTGGATCAGTTAGAAATTTGACAGACATTTTCTTAGTTGGGTAAAACAATTTTGTGAATTTTACATTAACCCTTTTACATCCAGGCTATTTGGAAATTTCCAACCCTTAACCCCCAGGGGGTTATTTTTTTCCCAGCACATTTTGCAGTATATTTTTTTTAAATTGCTCTAACAGCCTTAATTATTGTCATAGAGAGGTCAGGTTGGTCTCATTCTCTTGGAAAATGCCTGAATTTTCTCAACAAATTATCCAAAATATGAAAAAAAAAATTTTTATAGCATTTTCTTGCAAGGACGTACCGGTACGTCCATGGGGGTAGAGGGATGGCTTTTGTAAAACGTACCAGTACGTCCTTTGGGGGTAAAAGGGTTAAAAGTGTCCGGAATAGTATTAAATAATGCTAAATTGATATAAAGTTGGTCGTGTATCCTATCAAAAGTAGTCACTTCATTATTGTTTGTTACCATGGATTACATACCCTATACACACCAAGGCCTCATTTAGCGTAAGGACATTAAAAAAAATCAAAATATAAACTTGACATAGGTCTGCAGAGAACCCCAGGAAGGGAAAATCAAATGTACGATAAAAGATTACCATTAAAGGTCTCTGTGATACTTGCCTTTAACATATTGGATGCATGTAGAAAGCTATTTTCTCTTCTCTCATCAGGTGTCTCTTCTGCTCAAAATGTCTCTCTCTCTTATTGGAGAAACCCTAGGGTAGGTCGAATGGTGCTCAAATTCTTTAGACATTTTTCCGTTCGAAGCGACAATGTATGCCATTATCTGCAAAAAGATATTCCATAAGTATATACACGTAATGCAATAGCTACATTATCTAAATTCCTTTCTTAAAACTGTACCCACAGATATACCTACTTAAGGCCATATAAATACAAATATATAGAATGGAAATCAACCCTTTTTCTTTGATCCAAGAATCTCTTGCACAGCAAATTCTAAATTCTCTAAAAAATTGACATTTGAACCCTATCAAACACACTATCCTGAAACATGTTCATCTTCAACTGATTAAGTTTAGGCAGTTTTTTAATATCCGTTCTCTCCGTTAGTGTCTCTCAAAGAATTTATACTAAGTGGCCTCCCCCAGTGTGTACTTCAGATATCAATAGTTAGTCTCCATAAATGACAATAAAATAAATATAATTTCAAAAGTAACTTATACTTTTCCTGGCTATGCAAACACGAGTCTTTAAAATAAGGAATGTCTTCATGGTACTTGAACAACTCGAATTCATTAATGAGGTAATTAATGACAGGTGGACCTTGTTAACATCATGTGATGGTTGCGGGTGAGTAGTTCCACCCACGTGCCAGTCAGACAACTTCTGACCTTCAACTCAGGACTGTCAGGGGTGGTTGAGATAAAAAGTTAAACTTAAAGACTCAGCTTTTTATAGCTAGGAAAAATAATACTGTACTACTTGCTTTCAAAATTTCTTTGCTCCTATGCATATACAAACCATTTGTCTTTTAAACAAGACATTTTGGTAATTGGTGGACAGGAAATTCCTCCTAGAACTGAACTGACAGGTTCTTTTTCTTCCCTGGGAGTGTCAGTCTGCCTGGTCTAGTATGGGAGAAAAGGAGAGGACTCCAACTCGCTATCAGTAAATCACAAGGAATCCCTTCCCCAAAAGGGGATAGCAGTCTGGGATGATATACCTGGCATATGATGTTCAATGGCATATGATGTTCAATAGGTTGGTATACAATCAACCATCCTCCTCCTCGTCAGGAGGGACGGGGAGATAGATAGATTCTAAAGAGTAGAGCTCGGAAGGAAGCATAGCACACCAGCATTGTCAGATCTAGCTAGTAACGGTTTGACTGTTTCATGACCAAGATAGAGGAAGGAGAGATTAAGACCAGATGGTCATTCTACTTTAGATCTCAGATTCAAAACTATGCAATACCACAGAGAACATGCTTCTTGTCTCGTGAGGGACCTAGAAACCACACTGGTTACTCCAACAAGAACTACAAAACTAGGGAACAATATTACAGTGGAAGTTAAGACACTCACTGGGGATTACAACAAAGATGCTGGGTTTACTGCAGGAAGGAACCATGAAACCGGTCACACTTAGGAAGCACTGCACAGGGAGATTACCACAGGGGTCATTGGTATCAGGGTCACAAAATCACAAATTTTAAGTAATTTGTATTTTCCTAACATACTTACCGAGAACTACTTTCTTAGGAGTTACCTGGAATCTCCTCTCAACCGACCAGAGTTTTGTGTAGTCTACCCTACCTCCGTTTTCTATGGAGGACTAACCCAGGAGTAAGGAGAACGTGCCCTGAGGGTAGTCCTGAGCTAGGTCGGCGTTAGCTTGGGTCTCGCGCATCAGTAAGTTCCTAGGATGGTGCAAAAAGGCTCTTCAAGGGCAGAAAGGCACTCAGGGGAAGGTAGGGAGGGCCATTACCCGAAAGTAGTTCTTGGTAAGTATGTTAGGAAAAATACAAATTACTTAAAATTTGTGATTTGTCCCAACACAGAGACTTACCTCGAACTACTTTCTTAGGAGACTTACACTTTAGGAGGTGGGAGTGTCTTCCTGACCTTCAGACCCAGCTAAGCAGACGTCAAGTAACCTAGATATGAAATAGGTTATATAAAACAAACCGGAAAAACGAAAGGTAGGGCAAACTACACAAAGAGCTCATGTTAGTGTCTAAGTACTCACCCTTTAAAAAATTCCATGATGCTCAGTCCAGTGACGAAGCTGCAGACGTGTCTTCATTGGTTTTATATGTGTGGTTATCTCCGATCAGGGATAAAACGGGGATTAGGGTGAAAAGGAACGAACCTGTGTCTCCTGGTTTTGCTATCCACGATTGTACCTGGGGCTTCACCGTTAAATCGCTTGGAGCGCGGAGATGACTGTCCCAATACAAAACCCGTCCAAAGACCTCCTCGAGTAATCCTTGAGATAATGGGCAGTGAAGGTCGACTGGTTCGACCAGGTGCCCGCTCGAAGGATCTGGCCCACTGCCATGTTCTTCTCAAAGGCTAAAGAAGTGCTTAGGCCTCTAATGTCATGTGGCCTAGGAGTACCTGGCAGGGTCAGTCCCTCCTCATTATAGGCCCTGGCAATAGCTTGTCTCAACCAAAAGGAGATGGTATTCTTCGATACCTGCTTCTTCGTAACACCCGTAGAGACGAAAAGACTTTTGATACCCGGCCGGAGATGTGCAGTCCTCTCAAGGTACTTTCTAATGGCACGGACGGGGCACAACTTCAAATCCTCTGGATTCCCTGTCTTAGGAATGGCTGGCATTGAGAATCCCTCGAACTTTGGATCCCAGACTGCTGGATTCTGAGTTTTTGCCACGAAAGAAGGGACGAACTTGAGGGAGATTTCTCTCCACCCCTTCGAATGAGAGACGTCGTAAGACAGCCCAAGGATCTCTCCTCTCTTTTCGCAGAGGCCAAGGCCAACAAAAAGACCGTCTTGAGAGAGAGATCCCTGTCAACTATATCCTTCAGAACCCTTGCCAAGTCCCACTGAGGCACCCTAGCGGTTTGAGGAGGGCAGGCTTGTTCAAAGCTCCTGATAAGCATAGAGATGTATCTAGAGGAGCCCAGGTCGATGCCCTTCAGAAGGAAGACTTGACCCAAGGCTGCACGTACCCCTTTTATAGCTGGAATTGACATCCCCACTTCGTCTCTGAGATGTACTAGAAAATCTGCGATATCTAGGACCGAAGCTTTGAGGGGCTTGATGTTCTTCGAAGCACAAAACTTCGTAAAAGCGGCCCATTTCACTTGGTAGACCGCTGCCGAAGATCGTATCAGATAACGCGACATCATCTCTGCAGTTCCTGACGAATATCCTTCTTTCCTCAGGAATCGCTCGATAGTCTCCAGGCGTGAAGGCGTAGAGACTGCAGGTTGTCGTGGAACCTGAGAAAGTGTGGCTGTTGTAGAAGATCTGGCCTGTCGGGAAGCGGCCACGGAGGAAGACATGCCAGGTCTTTTAGATCCGCGAACCACTCCCTCTCCGGCCCCCAGGGCGCTACCAAAGTCATCCTTAAGTTTCGGGCCGCCCTTACTCTGTTGAGCACCTGCCTGATCAATGTGAAGGGGGGAAAAGCGTACACGTCGAGGTTGTCCCATTTGTGCTGAAAGGCATCTTCCAAGGCCGCCTTTGGGTCTGGGACAGGAGAACAAAACACGGGGAGTTGTGCATTCAGCCTGGTTGCAAAGAGGTCCATCACTGGGGATCCCCATCTTTGAATGATGAGCCTGGCTACTTCTGGGAGGAGGGACCACTCTGTTCCCACTATCTGTCCCATCCTGCTAAAACCGTCGGCTAGGACGTTCTTCTTTCCTGGGATGAACCTTGCCGAAATCACTATCTGGTTCGACTCTGCCCAATCCAGGATCTCTGGAGCGAGATCGCACAACTCCTTTGACTTCAGGCCTCCTTGTTTCTTTATGTACGCGACTACTGTGGCGTTGTCGCACATCAATGCTACCGTGTTTCCCCTTAGAAGTTCGATGAACTGCAGGCAAGCTTTTTGGACCGCCTTCAACTCCAGGATATTGATGTGTAGCCTTTTCTCCTCGTCCATCCAGGTTCCTCTCGCCGTCTCGTTGAGATGTGCTCCCCACCCCTCGGAGGGTCTGTGAACAGGAGCATCTCGGGAGGCTCGGTCGCGAAGGAAATCCCCTTGAGCGTATTTGACCGGCACTGCCACCACTCCAGGGAGGGTATTATGTCTGGCAGAACTGGGATTAACTTTTGGGGTGAAACCAGTTGGTTCCAGCAACCCTTGAGGTTCCATTGGATGCTCCTGAGCCTGAGCCTCCATTGGGGAACTAGTTTCTCTAATGACACCAGATGACCTATCAGCCTTTGCCAGTCCTTGGCTCTCCTGGGTTGCCCCGAAAGGAAAGGCAGAAGGATCTTTATTAGGTTGTTCACACGGTCCTCTGACGGAAAGGCCTTCACTAGTCGGGAGTCCAGTGTCATCCCCAAGTAGGTCATCCTGGTGGAGGGCGACAGGTTCGATTTTTCTCGGTTGATCATGATACCCAGATCCTTGCAAAATTGAAGCACCTTTACACCTTGCTCCCTCAAAACGTCCTCTGAGGAGGAAAGGAGCAACCAGTCGTCCAGGTACCGGATGAGGCGAATACTCCGCTCGTGAGCCCACACCGAAACTGTCGTGAGGACACTCGTGAATACCTGGGGAGCTGTTGACAAACCGAAGCAGAGTGTCTTGAATTGCAGGATCTGGGCACCCCACTTTCTGCTTGAGGGGTGGACCGGGATTTGAAAGTATGCGTCCTTGAGGTCTATGGTCATCATGTAGTCTTTTTCCCTCAAGGACTGCAAGACCGACTTCGGAGTGTCCATTTTGAAGTCCGTCTTGCAAACAAACTTGTTGAGAGCTGACAGGTCTATCACCGGTCTC
Source organism: Palaemon carinicauda (assembly GCF_036898095.1). Classification (NCBI taxonomy): domain Eukaryota; kingdom Metazoa; phylum Arthropoda; class Malacostraca; order Decapoda; family Palaemonidae; genus Palaemon; species Palaemon carinicauda. The sequence goes on from NC_090754.1 coordinate 47,150,851, forward strand.
CATCCCCCTGTCGCCTTTTCTACCAGAAATAGTCGGCTGTAGAAACCTGGCCCCGGATGTAGGACCTTTTCCATGGCACCCTTCTCCAACATTGTGGACACTTCTTCCTGAAGGGCCGCCCTCTCCAATGGGTCCTTAGGTGCCAGCCACTCCGTCAGGCTGGCCGCAATCAAAGGTGGAGGTTCCGTTAAGAACGGGAGTCTGTACCCTTCTTTCAGTACGGATACTGTCCAGAGCTCCGCTCCGTGAGCCCTCCATGCTTGCCAATATCGTCTGAGGCATCCCCCAACCTGAGGCTTGGGCAGGAGTAGGGGGCCTCCCACTCTATCTCCTCCTGGAGGAGCGGCCTGAACGTCCTCTCCTGGACGCTAAGCCGTCCTAAAAGAGGCAGACGCTGCTGGGGCTCCTCTACGGGGGGGCTGTGGTGCTGGAGCCCAAGAGGAAGATGGGGCGTCTCTCCTCGTCAGGCTAGGAGAGGCATGAGAAGTAGTGGGCCCATCTGATGTTGACCTCTTACGGGTTGAGGTCTGGGTGTGCTCACCTCCTTCCGTTTTGCGACCTTCTCCATTATCTCCTCCAGCTGTTTTAACGGGAACAAGGAGTCACCCTACACAGGAAGGATCCTCAAAGCCCTCGCCTCTCTGTCCGGAATCTTCCGGGAAAGCTTCGCCAAGATAGTATCCCGTTTCCGAAGTACCCAGTTTGCAGAAAGGGCAAGGGACTGATATGTCAAGAACTTCAAAGTCTTGCCCCCGGAGATGATAAGCTCCTTCAGTAGGTTTTGTTGCTCCGGGTCCGTCAAGTCATAGGTGGCCTGCACCCCTACCAGCGTGGAGGCCCACCAGTCCAACCAAGAGGCGACGTGTACTAAGTCTTTCAACATTTCTTCCATCAACGCCGCCTCCGACTGCGAAAAACAAATCGGGGCCGATGAGGCCCTGTCTTCTGGGGCACCCTGTCCCAGAACTTCTAGGGAAGGCTCTATCTTGTAGGCTCCCGGTCGCTGCCCTTCCGGGACATAAAACTTACTCTGGGACCTGAGTCCCTGTAGTAACTTTGAGGAGCTCTGTGACTTGGGAGCCTCGGCATTGCCCGCCACAATCTTATCCACGTGAGCCCGTCCCAGGACTAGATCTCTGGCCACAGGCAGGGCCAGGGAGGTTTTCTGCTGCACGGGTGCCTCCATCAACCGACTCAGGCTGGACCCCCAGAAGTCCTCGTTGGCTGGAACAGGTTCTTCAATACGATGATGCCTGCGTATCAGGCCTATCACTCTTCGATACGCCGAGTCCTTGGTCGGGGAACCTTCTCTGCCATCAGCAACAATTAATTACTGAATAAACCCATTTTACTGAAATTTTTTGATAAGGAAGAAGCCAAAACAACCATGCATTTGCATCAATGTTCTGAAATGCATATACAAAAACTAACGAATTGGAAAAACACAAAAATACATACGGTTCATGTGATTGGTGTGAAATTAATATACCATAATTATCAATAACCTACAAGTCAGTCAAAAGGGCTTTACTGCCATGTGGCTCGCTTCACTTGCAAATTTACATTTTAACGGGAATGTACCAATGTTGCAAGATGATATGGATATGCTGCGCACACCAACTTTGTGGGTCGCTAATATTTTTTGGTTAATATTCAATACAGTATATTAGCTTCTAGCAAAACTGGAATTAGCTATAAGATATGGACATGTGCTACCTAGTTTGGTATTTTTCTTAGTACATTATGATTAACAAGAGCTGCGACATAACTTGTCGATCAATTGAAATGTGAACGCTATTTTGGAGTCAAAGTCAATTGCTTTCGTTTGGAAGACCGATTGCGGGTTACTATGCACGCGCTATTATTATTATCATTAAATGCTAAGCTACAACCCTAGTTGGAAATGCATGATGCTGTAAGCCCACGGTCCCCAACAGGGAAAATAGCCCAGTGAGGAATGGAAATAAAGAAAAAAAATATTTTAAGTCTAGTAACAACATTAACAAATATATTTCCTTTAAAAATTATAACAAGATTTAACAAAACAAGAGGAAGAGAAACTAAATAGAATTGTGAGCCCAAGTGTAACCCTCAGCAGGAGAACTCTAACCCAAGACAGTGGGAGACCATGGTACAGAGGCTATGGCACTACCCAAGACAAGAGATCAATGATTTGATTTTAGTGTGTCCTTGCATTTGCTTTCGACAGCTGTTTTTTTTTATGAATAAAAATTTTCTGGCTTTTTGAACCACTTAAGAGCTACGAAATATCTATGCTTAAGTTCCCAGAGGTAATTTTAATACTGTACAGTATAGCCTTTTATCCCGTTCCGCTTCAGATCCTAGTATGACTAAAGTCAATTTTTTTAGTGAGGCAGATTTGCAGACTCGCAGGGGTGTCCTGATAGCTTGATTGGTTGGAAGTATTTGGACAAAATAGTTCCGACCAATCAGCCATTAGGAAACTTTTCCGAGCTAAACAGGCACCCCTGCGAGGCTTTGCAAATCTGCCTCACTAAAAAGAATCAACTATTGTCAGATGACATACCATAGTAGAGGTCAATCAATTTTTAATTTAATGTAATTTCTTTTATTTTGATAATTGATTATATTGAAAATGGTCTACGCTCAGTGAGCAACGGCGGAGCATAAACCATTTTAGGAATGAATGTTCGAGAAAAAACGATAATCGAGACAATGCTGAGAGAGAGAGAGAGAGAGAGAGAGAGAGAGAGAGAGAGAGAGAGAGAGAGAGAGAGAGAGAGCGATAGGTATTTAAACGTAAGAAAAAGAAACGGACATGACCAGGTCGTATTAGGACAGACTGTAGAAAACTGTCAGAGGGGTACTGTACCTCTGCCTTAGTCCGTGGGCATTTCACTAATTTTTGCACGCTAAACTAATTTCTTATTTTTTTTTTTTTCTTGTTGTTTAGTCGAGTTCTGCTATTTATCATCTGTAACTCAACTGGGTTTTATTGTAGTGTATTACAGGGCAATGTAACCTAGGAAAACAACTACTTTTTCTTATAGAAAAAATTACGCTCTTCGAAAATGACACCTGGAAACTCGGGGTTTTGGGTGGGGAAAACATACTGGGGAAACGATATATAATCGTAAAACAAGCCTTTTCTTCTCTATACATTACCTTCTTGAATGTATTATAATTGGAGGAAAATACAAAACTGTACAGTATATCTGGATAAACTTTGGAGGTGCCGTTGCAAAGATTATTTCATGAAAAAATACAGTAACCAGTTCTGCCAACGTCTGATGTACATCAAATGTTAGCATTCCATGCTAACATTAGCACCCGTACGTACATTTGTTCGTGCATACCAGTTTTCGACCTGCGCAAAAATCCCTCCCCCTGCGCAGAAGCTTTTCCACTTCCAATTACTCGTTTTATCATCGTATACCTTTTAAAATCATCTCATTTTATATTCCCATTCAATACTATTTATCATTCATTCCATTTTTATCTTCCTATTTTGGGTTTATTTGTTTGGTTATTTCCTTTTCTCTTCTCGGTTTCACATAAATACTTGCTCTGGACTAGTTTCCCTATCCAGTTCATTCATGGTAAAATCATCTCATTTTATATTCCCATTAAATATTATTTATCATACATTCCATTTTATCTTCCTATGTTTTTATTTCTTTAGTTATTTCCTTTTCACTCCCCGGTTTCACATAAATACTTTCTCAGGACTAGTTTCTCTATTTACTTCATTCATGTTTACCCTCTAGATTCCGTTGTTTTTCCATTAACCAATCACAAACCGATACGTATTCAAAGTTTACACAAGGGGGTTGTCAACTCTATTTCCCTACCCCCCTTTCTTTATCTCTTTGAGAGGTCTGTTCATACCCCTTCCACCAAATCCTTTTCCCTTGAAACCTTTGTCCTAATAAGGTGTCCGTCATTTCAAGTGAGATTTATTTTTTCGTATTTTGCGATGGAGGAACTTATAGAAACTTGTAACGGCTGCAGTATTCCGTACCTAAAAGCATTTGCTAAATTCCATGGTGATTTTTATGATTCTTCAACCAATGTTGATAATTTCCTGAAATCACACAACATAATTCCTCAACTCTTACAGTGCCCCAAGTGCCGTTTCCTCCTGTCTTACAGGAAAGTCGTTCACATGTTTTATTGTAATACCGAAACAAACATATCTAAAACCAAAAAGAAATGTCGTTGAGGTTATACCGTTACTTCTTATAAAGGTACATTTTTGGGAAAAAGTTGTCTACCCCCATGGAAGATATTATTTGCAACCCACTTTTTACATAAACATTGGTCCCACAACCATCCTCATCCTATTCATAGGAGTTAAGCCGTCAGTCTCACCCTCCCGTGACCCGCAAGTTTTGACGTCTTTTTCATAAAGGTAAGTCATTCCTCAATAGTCATTATATGTGTTTTGTGACCGGGGAACTCCTAGGTTAGGTTAGGTGGGTTTGTTAGGTTCTGTGCCCTTTTTGTACTTTTTATATGTTGTGTAAAACTTATATGGAAAAATTGTTTAAAATATGTATGGAAATATCTATCATTACTATCGTTAGTAATGTCACCGTACCGTTGGTAACTCTTGTATATCATTCGTAACATGGAGAATTTTACCGTTTTCTTTAAATACCAGAGGTTTGTGACCTGTCATACTATTAGGTTAGGTTAGGTGGGTTTGTTAGTTTCTGTGCCCTTTTTGTACATTTTATATAGAGTAAAACTTATATGGAAACATTTAAAATACGTTTGGAAATATCTATCATTGCTATCGTTAGTAGTCATCGTGCCGTTGGTAACTCTGTGTACCATACGTCAACGTTGGTAACACTGTGTACCATTGGTAACGTTGCTAATGTTATCGTTCGCAGTACATTCGTAAGGGAAGTGACACCGTTGAACAAGTGCTTAGATTTAAGTATTTTAACAACATATATGACAACAGTAATTATATTTAACTATATTAACACAAAATATGTTTTCCTGTAGGAAATAACGTGATTAACCAGTTTTCACCTTCATTTCATCCGTAATAACAGCAACCAATTCGGCAACTTAAAGTTAGACGAATTGGTTGATCTGTTTGTTTGCGGTTGAAATGAAGGTCAAATTCGGTTAAATCATGTTATTTACTATAGGAAAACATATATTTTCTGTTCGAAATCAAAACCTGTAATACAATACAAATTTACCAAATCTGATCCCTAACTTACGATGTCTAGAACCCAAATGAAAAAAAAAAAAAATAAATAAATAAATCTTTTACCAAAGACAGCAGCATCAGAAAATAAACCCCATATATTTTTGACACTACAATTTATGAGGCACAATATATCTGCATCTTCTAACCGGATTTATTACTGTACCTTTTTGGGCTGAAGTACATTGTAGAATGAGTCTTTAGGCATGACAGGAAAATAGCTAGCTTTATATATAAATTATTCTACACAACCATAAATACAACCTAAGGTTATAAACCTTCCTATTCCATTCTAAATAATCACGAACTTATAACCAAAAATTTCACGAAGAAAATTACAACCTTCAAGGTATGAATCAACAGAGAATCTTCTCATTTCTTTTATATTCGTAAACCTTTGGTGCAAAATATGAACTATAATAATACCCAAATTTGATGTGCACATACCATTATCTTCGGTCTTGAATAAATAGCAATGAACCCTAATCATGAGCCGAAAATATTTATGAATATTGTCTACCATGATGGCCGCCATTGGCCAGGACAAAACACTTGTCTGACAGAAAAATTTGGCGATTTATAAGTAATTAACAGCAAATATGTCACATTTTGAGTATAATGCATGAACAAAAGCAATGATGTTCATTAACAGAACTGTAGAAACAACTGAACTTACGTGGAAATACGGATGAAATATGGAAAATGGCACGTCGACAGATATTCACCCAAGAACGGACAACAAACAAATGGCGACTGGAAGTCTGGAACTGTAACAGCAGGGTTGCCAGATTATTTCGACTGATTTATCGTACATGAGCCTTAGAATTGTCGTTTTTCAACCAAAATTATCGTACACAGTTTCAAAATAATAATTAGGGAGTTACATGATTGACTTATTTCAAAATATTTTAGTATAATTGTTTAATTAAACACACACACCACACATATGTATATACCTAAGGTATGTATCGTACATCGTACCGGACCCAAAATAATCGTACATGTACGATAATTATCGTACGAATGGCAACCCTGTGTAACAGTGTAACTTGCTGAAGCCGCCGCCCACCTTACTGAAGGAGTGATGTCTGCCAGATGTACAACAATAACATTGTTATTTTATTCATTATCTTGATATGCATGACTTTAAATATAAATACTTTACTTAGTTTTGTTATTAATATGTTTTAGATTGAAACAAGCATAAATATTTGTCTCTGAATTAGGACTGAAGCGTGATAATTAAGTAAAAGTGGTTAAGGATACAAGGTGTTTGTGGCAGCTTTTTCAAAGTTGAATTTGCGGTGAATGATGAAGTTTTATTCATATTTTAAAGGAAATTACGTAATTAATTGAAATTATTATATGTAATTTGAATAAATGAATAATTAGACACATTTTTCACAGAATATTAAGAGTAACAGCGCCTGAAAGTGACATATACATATAGATTTAAAATATCTTTTAGCAAAAATATACGTCGACATATTTTTCAATAAAGAATGTATTGTCTTTGAATTATATTACCTATTAAAAAATAAGATTATTGATAAATATGAAGTAAATGTAAATTTGCTTATGATAATTAGTAAACAATATAAGATGTAACTTGATAAATTACATAAAATTAAAAAATCTTGAAGGATTTTTGCAAATAAAATTTGGTAACACAAAAGCGGAGGCCATTTAAAATGGAATATTTTAAAACCACGAAACAAGATATTGAAATAAATAAAGGCTTCTGGATAAAACAATAACTTTATTGAATGAATAAATTGTTTAATGATCATTATAATAAGCAGATAGCTATTCGGAAAAGGCCTTAAATCGTAGATGACAGAAAAGGGGGCGTGCCCCCATCCAGTGACTGACAGCCATAGAGAAGCTGACACATATATAAACAATACATTCAATTGTTTCTTTGCTTTTAAACCTTCATTTGTCTACATTTATGCATCAAAATATTCATATATATCAAGTAGTATCTATTCGGGAAAATGAAACAAGGGAGAGTATAGATCTGGTAACAAAGGAAAGAACTAAAATTGAGTAAAAAATGGGGTTTGCTACAGTATCGCCTCCTACTGGCAGGGTTGCCAGGTTTTCTAAATGAGAAAAGGTCAATTTCTAATCAACAGAGGCTTTAAAAGGTCAATCCATTAATAGAAAAAGGTCAAAAATATAGTATTTAAGGCTCGGCTTTTTTCATATTACTAAAGGCCAACCTATTTAAATACAAAAGGTCAAATTTGAGTTTTTTTTGGCCGGAAAAAAGGCCAAACTGGCAACCCTGCCTACTGGCTGATAACATAACTAAATTATCATTAGAAAAGTATTAACTGAAAACTTTAAATGTAAACAATGAAGGAAATCGAAAAATCTAACCAAATTGTGGATATTTTTATAGTTTGAATGTATCAAAAGAAAGAAAATAAATCTATATATAATTTCCACATAAGAGTAGTTGCCAATATCAGCTAAAACTGATAAAAATAATCTAGTTAAAAACCTTTACTAGCAACGTAGTTAGGAGGTTTATCTTAGAATAAAACTATTGTTATATTTTCAATCAAAACTTTAAAAATTAATAAACTTCAGCAAAGTCGAAATAACTTATATATTTGATAAAATAAAAAAAAAATTTAATGAATTTAATACACTATTAACCTAGAAAATAATGACTTTTGATAGGATTTTGGGTAAATATTATTGGTAAAAGAAAAGGGCGGACAATACAAATATAGAGATTTTCGAAGCTGTGGAATGCAGACAGAATAAATAAAAGAAATTTATTTAAAAAAAGGGCTATATTTCTATTATTTCAATCAATGAAAGCTAGGAAATATAGTTATTTATTCGAGAAAGCCATAAACTACAACTGAAAATATAAGAGGAACGGCCTCTCTAATGGAGAAGACACGATTTTAAATGCCAACTGCAAAATTACTGATTTACTATTAATATCATCATTACTAGCTAAACTACATCCTTAATTGAAAAAGGATGCTATAACCCCAAGGGCTCCAACAGGGAAAATAGTCCTATGAGGAAAGGAAATTAGGAAACGGATAGAATAGTGTGCTAGAGTATACTTGTATATCCGAGTTTGTTTTATTTTATGTCTCTCATTTCTTTTAATTTCGATACTCTGTCACTTTTAATGACTAAATTGGTAAGAAAGGATATCTTAGAATAAAAATTTAAAGAATAATGATACCTATTCTTTTTTTCCACCATTATCCATACATTAAAAGGTCGGTTGTCAGATGCGCCTTCTCCAATGCCTTCCATCAAAGGCATCCTACTCTACGAAACCTTTTCTCTCCATATCATCCTTCACCTTATCACCCCATCTAATCCTCTCCTCCCTCTTGATCTTCTCCCCATAACAGACTCCTCCCAAGCCCTCCTCACTCCCTCCCCACCATCAACAATGCCCACATCAGTAACTGGACAAAATCCCACAGGACATAATCCCCACAGAGAAAATCCCACAAGATACAGTCCCACAGGACATAATCCCCACAGAGAAAATCCCACAAGATACAGTCCCACAGGACATAATCCCCACAGAGAAAATCCCACAAGATACAGTCCCACAGGACATAATCCCCACAGAGAAAATCCCACAAGATACAGTCCCACAGGACATAATCCCCACAGAGAAAATCCCACAAGATACAGTCCCACAGGACATAATCCCCACAGAGAAAATCCCACAAGATACAATCCCACAAGATACAGTCCCACAGGACATAATCCCCACAGAGAAAATCCCACAAGATACAGTCCCACAGGACATAATTCCACAATGTGAAAAGTGGACAATATCATACGGCATGGCAAGGTAATGTTTTTAGTATTTTATTTATTTATAATTTAACAGTTCCTATCAATGAGTCACTCAATGTTGACGTAATAATTGCACAACCTATCTGCCATTCACATGATTTATTCCAGTTATTTTATCCATATTTGACAACTAGAACATTATTTTTTGTTTTTGCTCACTTCTCATGATCTTGCACTTCACAAAGCTGAATTATTCTTCCTGCTTGTTCATAGGCTGTTTATCTTTATATTTTACCTCTATAAACCACTTGAGACAAAAAAAAAAAAAAAAATATTTCGAAACATTATATGATAACAAGACTTCGATAATATCGATTTAACAATAAACACAATCTATGCATCGTGATACGCAAAATACATAAGAATGTATATGACAAACTTATGTTGTAGGTCCTGTAGTGAGTAGGGTTCCCCTGCGTGATAGGACAAGGAAAGCATCCTTTAAAGTTGAGTAATATGCTGCAAAGAGCACCAAAATAAAAACATTGACGTAATCGAATCTTTGATGGAAGACCTTTCATGATGAACAGACACCACAATTTACCAAAAGTGCAACTAAGTAATTGCAAAACATAATAAACAGGGGAACAAGACTAATAAAACGTGTCCCACATAGAGAAAGGATCACTCCTATACTAATTGAATTACACTGGTTACTTTACTTTACTTTGATGGCTGCTTTTCTGGTCCCATACAGCAGGGGAACCTTAGTCTCTACTGGACCTCCCCTGTCGTTTTACTTTGTTCGTTCAGAGTATTTAACGTTTCATATCGCGTTTTGTTCATTTACTGTTAAAGCAAGAATTGAGTTTAGAATATGTACAATAACCCATCAAATTACCAGAACCTCGCGTCCAATATATCTAAGAGAATTACTACATATTGTGTAGCCAACAATTCGTGTTTAGCTTTTCGATCTCGTGAGATTAAAGCTCTGTTGATGGACCTTGATGCTTATGGAGGTGTAGACCCAAATGGTATTTTTCCTTTGTTTTTTATAAAGACAGCAGATTTCTTAGCTCCAAAGTTATCTGTTATTTTGCGCAAGTTAGCAAGAAGAGGAGCTTTTAGCACTAGTTGGAGAATCGGTAATGTTACTCCTCTATGTAAATGTGTTTGTGGTAGCTCAAGTCCCACTGATTACCGCCCAATTTCCATAACTCCCATATTATCTAAAGTTTTTGAACGTCTTCTGGCAAAACGTCTTAATAGGTTTGCTGAAGGTAATCATCTACTCCCTAGTTTGCAATTTGGTTTTCGTAAAGGCCTTGGAGCATGTGATGCCCTTCTTACAATCTCCAATGCTGTACAGAAATCCCTTGATTGTGGTCGGGAAGTTCGTTTGATTGGCCTTGATTTTAGTGCTGCCTTTGACCGTGTTAATCATGAAGCCCTTGTGTTCAAATTGAAACAGTTGGGAGTGGGTGCGTCGTTTCTTAGCATTATTATTGATTTTTTAAAGTAATAGATCTCAAAGAGTTGTTGTTGATGGGCACCATAGTGATTATAGGAATGTGATATCCGGTGTTCCACAGGGTAGTGTTCTTGGCCCATTACTTTTTATACTATATACATATGACATGTGGTTTGGCCTAGAAAACAAGCTTGTTGCATATGCAGATGATGCTACTCTCTTTGCATCAATTCCATCCCCTGAATGTAGATCTAGGGTTGGTGAATCCCTTAATAGAGATTTAGCTAGAATTAGTGCATGGTGCAAATTATGGGGTATGAAGTTGAATCCTAACAAAACTCAAAGTATGATTGTAAGTAGGTCAAGGACGGTGGCTCCTCAACATCCGGATCTCAGTATTGATAATGTTTCTTTAAATACGTATGACTCTTTCAAAATTTTAGGTGTGATTCTCGACAGTAAATTTACTTTTGAGAAACATATAAGGTCTGTGTCTTCTTCAATTGCACAAAAAATTGGCTTATTGAGAAAGTCTTTTAAGATATTCGGTGATCAATCTATTCTGAAGAAATGTTTTAATTCTTTTATTCTACCTTATTTTGAGTATTGTTCTCCTGTCTGGTCTTCAGCTGCTGATTCTCATCTTAATTTGTTGGACAGAAACTTACGGTCTATTAAATTTCTTATTCCTGATCTAGATATTAATCTCTGGCACCGTCGATCAATTAGTTCATTATGCATGTTGCATAAGATTTTTCATAACTCTGACCATCCTTTACATTCAGATCTCCCTGGACAATTCTATCCTGTTCGTAATACTAGGCAGGCAGTTAATTCTAATAGCCAGGCCTTCTCCATCATAAGACTCAATACTACGCAGTACTCTAGAAGTTTTATTCCAGCTGTTACCAAGTTGTGGAATGATCTTCCTAATCGGGTTGTTGAATCAGTAGAACTTCAAAAGTTCAAAGTTGGAGCAAATGCTTTTTTGTTGACCAGGCGGACATGAGTCTTTTTATAGTTTATATATGACATATTTGTTGTTGACGTTGTTAATAGTTTACATATGATATATCTCTTTTGACATTACTTTTTTTAGAATGATTTATTGTTAATTTGTTCTCTTCAGTTATTTATTTCCTTATTTCCTTTCCTCACTGGGCTATTTTTCCCTGTTGGAGCCCCTGGGCTTATAGCATCTTGCTTTTCCAATTAGGGTTGTAGCTTGGATAGTAATAATAATAATAATAATGAGAATTGGGCCCTATGGAGTCCACATTCTAAAACCCTCTGTAGATTCTTTAAAATGTTAGAAACTACAAAGGATCTTTAAACTAATTTCATTTTCAATTAATTTCTTAAATAAGTAATTGCAACTTTAATTACTCGAAATGAAGTCTTTCCTAATATCAGTAAAAATGTTAATCAAATATGTATAATATTGACTACGTGAGAGATGTTAAAAGCTACATAAAATCGATAGAGTAGCCGTTTTTATTCGTGTTAAAACTCTCTCTCTCTCTCTCTCTCTCTCTCTCTCTCTCTCTCTCTCTCTCTCTCTCTCTCTCTCTCTCTCTCTCCACACGAAAAAACAGCGACTGAGACGAAGGAGAATGTCAGAGGGACTGGTTAAAAACGCCCCCCCCCCCCCACACACACAAACACACACCTTTCCCTGCTCTTAAAATATCAAGGCTTCAAAACTTTGAACAGATCATAGGATGGAGTTCTGGCTATTTCTACAATAGGCCATTTACAATTGAGAGAGAGAGAGAGAGAGAGAGAGAGAGAGAGAGAGAGAGAGAGAGAGAGAGAGAGAGAGAGAGAGAGAGAGAGAGAATTTATATCACTCCTACACTCATTGATTTACACCGGCTGCCTACTAAAGCAAGAATTCAGTTTAAAATATTTACAATAACCCAACAAGTTACTAGAACCGGACGTCCTAAATATCTAAGAGAATTGCAGCCAAAAAATTGTGTTGACACGAAAATAGTTAACGATGGTTTCAAACTATTCGAACCTAGATATATGTCTACTGTAGGCTCTAGAGCCTTTGAATATGCGGCCTCAAGACTATACAATATACTCCCACTAGACATCAGAAAGACTGAAGCTATTACTAAGCCTTTCAAGGGGAAACTGAAGACTTTGTTCTCTAAGTGGTTCGATAATGTGGGGACTCCACTATGAATCCTGGGGGATTTAACCACAAATCCTAGGGATTGAACCACAAATCCTAAGGACATTTAGCCACGAATCCTTGGGAATTTAATCCCGACTCCTAGGGTAAGATTATAAAAAAATAATATTGCAAAAACCCTTCTTTGACATCACGAAATTTAACAGGTTAAACTATGTTTACAAATCCAGGCTCTCCATATACTGCTAAATCATTCAAAGCTATGTTTTCCTCTATTACTTTTTCATAATTTGAAACAATTCGCCACACGGGAAAAAGAGTTAATTATGAAAAACTACAGAATTATAAAAACAAAAACTAGCCTGTTTTCCTCACTAAACGAGCTGGAACTGACATCGTCAACATAGTCAACCAAAAGGAAGTTTGTGATGCCAGCGTATATTTGATATATATTCAAAATATATACTAAATTAGTACTAGAGTAATTACTCAGTATCCATAAAATATACAATTTACAAATAATGACACTTTTGAGTCATTCACTAAAAGAGGAAAACAAAAACATAGTTTGGCAGTATATGGAGAGAGTTGTTTTGTAAACAAATATTAAAATATTTTTTTCCGAATGAAGACAAGACATTTTGGGAGAACAAATCGAGATTGTAAAAAACAAAATTGCCCCTGAAAACATTTTTAAAGTTATTTCTCAAAAAGTAATTTAATGTTTTTTACGAACGATATAAAAAAAGACTATGAATTGGTAATAGAGATTTCGAGATTTTCCATTAATTGGTATCAAAGCCACAAATAAGCCTAAATGCTCAAAACTTCCTTCAAATTAAGTATATTAATGAATTACAATTACTCCTATAAATTAATAACAAACCATTTATGATTTAATCAATATATTCACAACAAATTACTTAATGACAGTACCATGGTCTTCCACTGTCTTGGGTTAGAGTTCTCTTGCTTGAGGGTACACTCGGGTGCACTGTTCTATCTAATTTCTCTTCCTCTTGTTAAAGTTTATAGTTTATATAGGAGATATTCATTCTAATGTTGTTACTGTTCTTGAAATAGTTATTTTCCCTTGTTTCTTTTCCTCACTGGGCTATTTTCCCTGTTGGAGCCCCCTTAGCTTATAGCATCCGGCTTTTCCTAACAAACTAAAACTAAAACGAATACGAATACTCAAACGAATACGAAAACTAATACTCATACTAATACTAATACTAATGCTCAAACTCAAACTCAAACGAATACTCGAATTCAAACTCAAACTCTAACTCGAACGAATACGAATACTCAAACTTAAACGAATACGAAAACTCAAACTCAAACTCAAACTAATACAAATACGAATACTCAAACTCAAACTCAAACTCAAACGAATACAAAAACTCAAACTCGATCAAATACGAATATGAATACTCAAACTCAAACTCAAACAAATACGAAAACTCAAACTCAAACGAATACTCGAACTCGAACGAATACGAATACTCAAACTCAAACAAATACGAAAACTCAAACTCAAACGAATATGAATACGAATACGAATACTCAAACTCAATCAAATACGAAAGCTCAAACTCAAACTCAAACTCAAACGAATACGAATACTAATACGAAAACTCAAACTCAAACGAATACGAAAACTCAAACTCAAACTCAAACCCAAACTCAAACGAATACGAATACTCAAACTCAAACGAATATGAATACGAATACTCAAACTCAAACGAATACTCAATCTCAAACGAATACTAAAACTCAAACTCAAACTCAAACGAATACTAAAACTCAAACTCAAACTCATACTAATACTCAAACGAATACGAATACGAAAACTCAAACTCAAACGAATACTCGAACTCGAACTCGTACGAATATGAATACTCAAACTCAAACTCAAACTAATACGAATATGAATACAAATACTCAAACTCAAACTCAAACGAATACTCAAACTCAAACTCAAAAGAATACTCAAACTCAAACTCAAACAAATACGAATACGAATACAAAAACTCAAACTCAAACAAAAACGAATACTCAAACTCAAACTCAAACAAATACGAATATGAATATGAATACTCAAACTCAAACTCAAAAGAATACTCACACTCAAACTCAAACAAATACGAATACAAAAACTCAAACTCAAACAAATACGAATACTCAAACTCAAACAAATACGAATATGAATATGAATACTCAAACTCAAACGAAACCGAAAAATCAAACTCAAACTCAAATGAATACTCAAACTCAAACTAATACTCAAATGAATACGAATACGAATACGAAAACTCAAACTTAAACTCAAACTCAAACGAATACTCAAACTCTAACTCTAACTCGAACCCGAACTCATACAAATATGAATACTCAAACTCAAACGAATATGAAGATGAATACGAATACTCAAACTCAAACTCAAACGAATATGAAAACTCAAACTCAAACTCAAACAAATACTCAAACTCAAACTAATACTAATACTCAAACTAATACTAATACTCAAACTCAAACGAATACGAAAACTCAAACTCAAACGAATACGAAAACTCAAACTAATACTAATACTAATACTCAAACGAATACGAATACGAAAACTCAAACTCAAATTCAAATGAATACTCAAAACTCGAACTCGAACTCAAACTCGAACTTATATGAATATGAATAATCAAACTCAAACTCAAACGAATACGAATATGAAAACGAAAACTCAAACAAATACGAAAACTCAAACTCAAACGAATACGAAAACTCAAACTCATATTATTATTATTATTATTATTATAAGAGCACTGTTTAATAACGACTTGAATTATATCAATACTTAAAATGTAATTTTCATTGAAAACTCTGTTAAAAAAAATATATATATTTCTCAGCCGTATTTCGGTAAAATACAGTAGTGTGTAATTTTACATAACTTTGTTATTATCTTTCACGGGTTGGTGACTGTAATATCACTCCTTTACGTCAATATATCCGTTTTTAAAAACGATAAATATCTGGCAACATTTATTCCAGGATTTTTATTGCTTTTCTCTACGGCAAATTTTAAGCAATTTAAATTACACTCGTAAGAAATGCCATCAGTATTAATTTCAATTATATTAATATAATTTTAATTACACCAGGAATAATAATTTATATATGTTTAATAACCAGAACAAATAAGTAAAAAAATACACCAGTAATGTATAAATTAAATACATAAGAAATGGACATATCAGTTCGTTGTATTTATAAATTAAGTCCGATTAATTATTATAATTAGCATAAAAAGATTATACAATTGAAAAAGGCAAAACAAAATAAATAACTTCAACTCTAACCAACATTATTCGTTGATTAAAAAAGTCTAAATTTCGTTAGCCACTTGGTCCAACCATCAACTCTCTCACCTGTCAGTCACTCCTTAATGACAGGTAGTTACTCAATCCCTCAACTACCGGTGATATATATATATATATATATATATATATATATATATATATATATATATATATATATATATATATATATATATATATATATATATATATATATATATATATATATATATATATGTGAAACGCTAATTAAATGTACATATTATTGTGTTTATGACCTCATAATATAGGTTACGATGTTTCAATGACTTTACACAGACATATAATCGAAGCAATCCTATCTGAGAAACTTTAACATGGTGAAAGGGTTTGCGTATCGCCATGAGCAGCAAAGGTGTACTAGTTAGGGGCACCTATACTAGGTTGGTTTGCTCTGAGCGAAGACAAAAATCTCCTACCATTAATGAGCACTGGCCAGCATGATGATGAAAAATGGCCAGACCCCAGACATGAATAAAAAATATGTCTGATGCCTTTGTCCTGCACAGGACTAGAAAAAGCTACAATATATATATATATATATATATATATATATATATATATATATATATATATATATATATATATATATATATATATATATATATATATATATATATATATATATATATATATATATATAAAAGCAGCTGTTTCTAGTCCACAGCCGGACAAAGGCTTCAGACATGTTTTTAATTATGTCTAAGGTTTGGCCAATTTTCATCATATATCTTACATTTTAATCAAACCAACATCTTATATTAACAAATAAAATGTTTATTTTTCTATAGATTTCATAACTGTAAAATCCTACCAATTAATAAATATATCTAAATTCAAAATCAATTTTTAAATCTACCACTCAACTGACCTTTGATCTTCACTCCTTCAGGTCTCGTAGGGAAATGCTCTGAAAACCATTGTATATTCCCTCAGCCAATCAGAGGCCTCCAACAGAAGCCCTTTGTAAGCCAGTCTCTCATTGGCTTAAACTTTCGTTCTTTGGCTAAGATAGTTAGAAGCTGGTTTCCAATTGGCTGGAGTCTTTCAGTCAATTTTCATTCAGTGTATTTTCAAAGGAAAATTATATCATGGCCAGTAACATATTTGACATAAACTAATACTAAATTTATGTAAATTAATATGCCAAATTGGAAATTGAATAAAAAGTAAAATTTAGTATAATAAACAGTTGAATTGAAGAATTGAAAGACCTTCTTGGCTAACAAGCAAACAAGGTGGTTAGTTCTTCCAAAGAGTCATTTTCTGTAATAACTTAAGCATTTTTTTGAGCCAACAAATTTGAAGAAAATAATTTCATTAATATATTTTAACAATATAAACAACTTTGAATATTATTATTATTATTATTATTATTATTATTATTATTATTATTATTATTAGCTGAGCTACAACCCTAGTTGGAAAAGCAGGATGCTATAAGCCCAAGGGTTCCAACAGAGAAAAATAGCCCAGTGAGGAAAGGAAATAAGGAATTAAACATGAATGAGATAGGACAAACAAATTAAGATGAAAGGCTAAATATTAATCATTTCTTCCCATGATAATATCGAAAATTAAATTATCTACGTACAAATTAATATATATATATATATATATATATATATATATATATATATATATATATATATATATATATATATATATATATATATATACATATATATATGAAGCATTCACTACAGGACAAAGGCCTCAGACATGTCCTTATCCATGTTGGGGTTTGGCCAGTTTTCATCACCACGTTGGCCACTGCGAATTGGTGATGGTGGGAGATTTTTGTCTGATCCCTCAAAGCAAACCAACCTAGTAGGCCTATTGTTCAGTATCAAACTCTCTCTCTCTCTCTCTCTCTCCCTCTCTCTCTCTCTCTCTCTCTCTCTCTCTCTCTCATATCAGGGACACGTTGCATAGACCCCTTAGGGAAAGCCTACAGTGTACTGCATGAGGTGTGCTGTCGACATTTAATATTTCATTGATCCTTATAAAGAAGAATGGACGAATAAGCTATAAGGCGATGGTTGACAGCTCTTAGACAAAGTGTGGGAAAGAAAGAGAAAATATTCCCAAGGAGAAGACTTCGAAGAGAGACAAGGAAATGCACAGATTGGGACTTGAAGAAAAATTAAGATAGGAGTTTCACATATATATATATATATATATATATATATATATATATATATATATATATATATATATATATATATATATATCGCCTCGGGAGCTTATTTCTCGACCTTTTGCTCGACCTTGATCTTGACCTTTGACCATAACATGTATTAATTGGCGTGGATTTTCATACACTTATATATGAACTAATTTTAAAGTGTCTGTGATAACAATGTCCAAACTTATGGCTGATTACGTGAATTGGACATTTTGCTTGACCGTGACCTTGCCCTTTGACCCTGACCTTCCAAAATTTAATCTCAGCCAGCTTTTCACATGATAGTTAATCCCTGCAAATTTCATTACTCTGCGATTAAAATTGTGGCCAGGAAGCTGTTCACAAACAAACACACACAAACAACCTCCTTCCAACTAACCTTAGGATTCTGGTGCAAGCGGCAAACACGAATCAGTTAAATAAGCAGACAATTTCAGGCTAGTGTCTGGCCATTCAACACGTTCCATTACAATTAGTATCTCCCGAGCTCTATAGCTCTCAAATTGCAGTCGTAAGGCGACTCAACTCGCGATGCGATGTGATGGGCCTGAGTTCGATTCTAGTTAATACCAAGTTATTAGAAGAGAGAGAAGACAGAGTATCCAATATATTATTATTATTATTATTATTATTATTATTATTATTATTATTATTATTATTACAAGCTAGGCTACAACCCTAGTTGGAAAAGTAAGATGCTGTAAGCCCAAGGGCTCCAACAGGGAAAAATAGGCCAGTGAGGAAAGGAAACAAAGAAATAAACTACAAGAGAAGAATAAACAACGAAAATAAAATATTCAAAGAACAGTAACAACATGAAATTAGACCCTTCTCATATAAACAATTAAAAAAACTTCAAATACAGGAGGAAGAGCAACAACACAGAACAGCATGCCCCAAGCAAGAGAACTCTAATCCAGGACAGTGGAAGGCCATGGTACAGACAAAAGAATGTGGGCTAATATGAAATCTAATTTGCCAAGTACAAATATTGGTGTGCTACTGTCTTAAGCACACATTTGAGTATGAGTTGTTTTCAGATGTATTTAGATGGTTTATTGAACACATCTTGGTGGTTTTTAAGTTTTATTGTATATAAACAACTGAGTTAAACATCTCCATCACTGGAGGAAGCTGTGTTGGTCCACATGACCAATTCTGGTGAAGTTTAGATAAGAACTGAACAAATTACTGATATCCCAAAAATCGTACACTTGCTTTAATTTGGATAAGTGACGGAATCGGAAGACACCTGCATCCGGTGACGTCACAAACTTTCACACGAAGAGTTAATGTGTTGACACTAAGAAAGAATGACAACTTAGCATCTTACATCCTGTACACAATTTGAGTTGACCATAGCAAATCTCACGGCCAGCTCTTCCAACCAACATGACATATTACGTCATTTGTTTTAAACATGTAATATTACTATTCTAATCATTACATATGCTCGGCCAGCTATCTCAATTTTTTTTACAAAAATTTAACAACAAGCCGAAACATGGTTATTAAGTGTGACTGGACATACGTATCATTCATTGCTCAAAACTAGCTATATCCAACTGAGGACGAATGTCCAAATAGGCACATCAAAACTAATAACAATAATGCATACAAAAAAGATATTACCAAAGCAAAAAGAAAAATGCATGATAAAACCAAGATCACATATATGGTGCATTGCTAGCAAATGATTACATGGTACCAAAAAACAAAACAAATTCTGACTTACAAATGATTCGGTAACTTGATAAAGAATAATTGTTACCTTTGTCAGAAACAAGATACTCAATTTTTAGTGCACAAATACGAATTCCTGGTACGTACACGTACCACGGTTTCGTACATATATATATATATATATATATATTTATATATAGGGCTGATACATTTTATTAGATGCCCATAGATTCTGTTATATATCTTATATTTTTTTTTTTTTTTTTTTTCTCTTTTCTTTTTTAACATTCCGGCTGATATATTTTTATTAGATGCCGAGAGAAAAAATGATTTATATCCTTTTTTATTTTATTTATTTTTTTAAATGTTATTTTAAATGTATTTTTTAACAATGCAAATGTAGAGAATTTCTTTAATTACATATTACTAGCGTACTAGTCAGCTTTTCATACAAACATCATCCTGACAAATTACTCCCTTAGCGAATGAGGTGGCCACTCATACAGCTTTGAACTGGATTAAATAGGGGGTATTGTCAGGGCTATGCAACTCATTCCTTTGTAGCTGCTTGCTGTGCCGTAACCTACGCCAAACAAGGATGTTCACGGCGATAAATATCATCACCGTGAAACACAAACTAGCCAGTATTATGGGGTGAAGAATCTCTATGTAAGTCGGCGACAGGTGGTCCTTTTCGGTAAGTTTCATTAAGTGTTTCGCCACACTTCCTTTATAGGGGAGAGGAAGTGCGGGCGTTGTAGAGGTCCACGTGAAGTTCGCGAAGTAAGCACGTTCTCTGATGATTGTCCGTAGGCCAGTCACCATGGAATTCGGGGAAGTCCCGATACAGCCATCTGCTGCGACGAAGATGTGGTTGTAGGATGTGGATCCGTCAGGGCATGATATATTGAAGCCGTCCTTGTCGTATCGTATCCACGAGCCATTATTTAGTCTGCAATTGAATTCTTTATTGTCAAAGGGATAAAGCTTATCCAGACAATCTTCACTTGTATGGGAGAGAGCACCGTCTAGCACTATACCTAACTCGCATGAATCCATCAAGTTTTTACGGAATTCAAATGAGTCAGCTGTACATATTTTTCTATCCATTGCGTCTGAACAGTGAGTTAATTGATTTAAGTCTTTAATGACCGTATATGTTTCCTTGTCTGGGGAAATCAATACGTGTCCTGTCAAACTGGATATTACTGGATTTGAGTGATTCGTCATGAAAGTCGGAAATGGTGATATCCTGTAAGATTGCCAGGCATCAGAAGAATCAAAGGGAATTGTAATCCTAACCTTGTTATTATCTACGTTTACTGTAATTAGGCTGTAATAAAATTCTAACCTATGTTCGTCTAACAAAGGAACATAGCCTAGTTTATCCCTAGTGTTCTCCAGAACTAATTTTAAGTAACGTATAGGCAACAAATGGGGCGACAATACACCTTTAGTTGCTAACGTGATAGCTTCTACATAATCCTTGGATTTCTCAATGAAATGTGCAATTCTGTTATGTATGTGATCTATCTTTGAATCATAATACGTTAATGTTGCTAACAAATCCTGTACTTCCATAATTTGAACGATATTATCTGAATGTTCATTTAACAAATCCATAATTTTATTGATTGAAGCTAACTGATCCCTTAGTTCTGACATAATCAATTCATCTTTATGAGTCAAGAACTCAATTTTCTTATTTTGATTACTAATTTTAAGACGATTGGAAAGTCCTAAACCTAAACTTGCAACAGACCCAAAGATGCTTAATGCAGCATAAATGAACGGATTTCGTCTTTCTTTTTGTTCGTGTCCTACAGTCCACATCAAAAGGTCATAAGCCAAAGATCCTGTCTCGTAAGTCTTATTTTTCAAGTCATCAGATAGCATCTCTGCAACTTTTAATGTTGATCCAAGCAAACTCTTAGTAGTCAAATGAAAATGTCTCCTATGCAACTCATCCAATGATGCAGAAAACCTTGAAATGGCGGTTCTTAAGCTAGTGACATCATTCTCTTGAAGAAAAATTGCTTGCATATGCACTTCGACAATTACGTTGGTTGATGTAATAAAAATGTCTTCTTGTCTTTCAACTATATTTCCATATTTAAAATATATATTCTTAGTCTTAGAACTCATCCCATACGAAAAAAATGTCTGAGCGAACAATATCACTCCCAACAACAAAAAATTCATCTTGGAAACCTGTAACGAGAAAAAATATATGTAATTACTCCTGTATTAAAAAGAAAACTTTTTAGTTACAAAAATTAAAATTTTTCCTCACTTCTTTTTAATTTCTTATGTGAGACAATGGTACTATTCTCTCATCCGTGGGTTGGGCTACGTTTTGAATTCTAAACCTATTGGCCGTTAATATTTCCAAAATGTTAAATGGGCCTTCAAACTTAGGTGTTAGTTTATAGTTGAGCCCTTTTCTGACATTGATTTGAATATAGATGTTATCACCCACGGTATATGTTTTAGTTGGTTTCGCTATTTTATCATGATTCCTTTTCATTATGATTTGTGATTCTTCTAAATTCTTTCGAAGGATATCATATCGACTTATACTTGCATTTATACATTCTTTTAAAGGATTTGATAGATTAGTTGTAGGCGTTAATACATGGAAAGGTGTTCTAACTGGGGTACCATACAATGCTTCATGCGGTGACATTTTAATTGATATATGATATGAATGATTCAGAGTACTCAGTGCCGCCGGTATTGCAATATCCCAGTTGGGGTCTGATCCCCCTAGTGTTACCCTTAATATATTTAATATCTTCCTATTTGCTCTTTCCACTAGCCCATTCGACTCTGGGTGATATATCATGGTATTAACCTTCTTTATGTTGAGGAATTCACACAATGAGATAAGAAAGTGATTATTAAATTCACCACCCGAGTCTGAGATTATCATGTGTGGAATTCCATGTTTACAAATGTAACACTCGTAAAACTTCCTAGCGCATTCAATCGCAGTTTTAGTTTTAAGCGCTATTAGTTCTGTATATCGAGTTAAAGCATCTATAATCACTAAGAGGTGCTTATTCCCTCTGTCTGACTCGTAAAATCCTGTTAACAAATCTAAATGTATTCTTTCAAAGGGTTGATTGGGAACAGGATAAGCTCCTAAGCTAACAGGTGTTTTCGTATGCCCTTTGTTTTCCTGACATGTGCGACAATTAGCTATGTGTCTTTTTATATCTGTAAGCATTGTATGCCAATAAAACAATGATTTGGCTTTCTGTGACATTAATGAGAACCCAGGGTGTCCATGTAATGGATTTGAATGCAACCAATTCAGGACAGTGGAAACAAGTGAGTTTGGTACTACTACCTGGTCGTTAGTTACATGTGGTGTATTGCGGGTTTTCCTTGTCACAGTCCTACACAGAATATTATCTTTGATTACGTAATTCTGCTGCTTATACTTTATATATTCTTTTTCTTTATGATTGCCTTTCAAAGCATTTATAATTGTTTCTATTTTCTGATCTTTTCTTTGCTCAGTCTGTAACAATTCAGCACTCCAGCCTAAATCTTCTTGTTCAGATATTGTTTTTACAATAGGCATGGATGTTGATATATCTATTAATTCAGCTAAAGACTCCGTACAAGATGACACGGGGTTGCGTGATAATGCATCCGCAATGATATTTGCTTTCCCAGGTAAATACCCGATTCTTGCGCCAAAATCTTGAATGATTAAATGCCACCGAGTTCGTTTAGGGCTGTGATTGAAGCCTTTAAAGAACTCTGTTAGTGGTTTATGGTCAGTAAGAACCTTAACGGGATAACCGTAAATTATGAACTTAAAATGCACTAGCGAATTAACAATAGCTAGTCCTTCCTTGTCTATTACTGCATATTTACTTTCGGAAGTTCTCAATTTTCGAGAATAGAAAGCTATCGGGAAAAACTGTTTATCATATTGCTGAAGCAATACCCCTCCCACTCCTAAGTCTGAGGCGTCTGTTGCAATGAAGAATTCCTTACCGAAGTCAGGAAATTTTAAGATAGGAGAACTACACAGTTCATCTTTCAAAGTATTAAACGCCTGTTGATGTTGCTCAGACCATATGAAATCTACGCCCTTCTTCGTAAGATCAGTTAAAGGAGCGGCTATTATTGAATAGTTGCGTATAAAACGCCTGTAATATCCACTACAACCCAGAAATTGCTGTATTCCCTTGACATTAGTAGGTATGGGAAAATTACGTATAGCCGACACCTTATCATGGACTACTTTAAGACCTTGGCTTGACACCATGAAACCCAAATATATTAATTCTGTTTTGAAAAATTCACACTTACTAATCTTTACCCTTAAGTTATGTTGTCTTAATCTCTGTAGTACTAGTTCTAACTTACGTAGATGTTCCTCTAAGGTGTTGGAAAAGATTACAAGATCATCCATATAGGCATGCAATATATCCCCTAACAAGTCTCCAAACACTATGTTAATCATTCTTGTAAATGTTATAGGAGCACAACGTAAACCAAAAGGCATCCGTAAAAATTCATAATGTCCCCTGGCTGTGCTGAAGGCTGTGTATGGGATACTATCTTCTTCTAATGATATCTGGTGAAAGCCTTTAAGTAAGTCCAAACTGGTAAAATATTTATTCTGACCTAACAAAGACAAAATATCGTCAGTACATGGCACTGGGAATCGATCAGGGATCGTTTCCTCGTTTAGACGACGAAAGTCGACGCAGATACGCCATGTTCGATCTTTTTTCGGTACAACTATTAAAGGAAAATTATAAGGGCTATTTGATTTTCTAATGACTCCTTCCTCTAACATTTTACCTACTTCATCATTTATTTCATTCTGGAATTTCATAGGGAGTCTGTACGAGGGTACATATATAATTTTCTGTTTGTCTTTTAACCTTATTTGATGCTCGATCACATCTGTTTTCCCTAAGGATCCATCCGTAGTGGAAAAGACATCTGTATATTTATTTAAAAGTTCAAAAATTTTCTGCTGAATTTCTTCGTCTTGAATGTCCTTACTGATTTTATTTTTAATAGATCGTAAAAGGGATTCATCCGCAACTGATTGAGAGTGATTGATTTCAGCAACGGTAAGAATACGATGTTTATAAACTTCTACATCCAAGATATGTTGATTTTTGTGAATTACTAAAGTGTTATTTAAATGATTACAGACTTCGATATTACATTGCTGATGTGAGCCTACTGTATAAATAGCTTGTGTGACAGACAATCCGTTGGTTTTCAAAGTATCGGAAAGGATTAATATTTCAGATCCCGGTAGTGTTTTCTTTATTTGCACTATTAAATTCGAAGGTATGTTTGGTTCGATATATTGCGTGCAAGATGATATTACGGGTGAACGAGAATTCTGCTGGGTCGCGTGTATTATTTCTTTACTAGTGAGACAAGTTATTGGTTCTTCAACGTACGTTACGGTTACATTTGTCGTCTCCTTTTTATCCAAAACTGACTTTAAAGTATTAGAAGACTTATAGAATTTCCCTTTGATACACACGCCGTGCTTTGCAGGAGCTAAGATAATGTTTTGATTTCCCATAGATGGGTATCCTATAATTACAGCTGGATACATATTAATGTTTTTCACAACAACAAATGTATCGGCAAACGTGCGATTACCGACTCTGAACTGAATATGAGTTATGCCTATGACGTTTAATTCATTATTTCCTATACCTGAAAGTCTGATTCCTGATTTTTCAATCGGAAAGTTCGAAAACAACAAATGATGCGTCTTCAAATCCATAATATTACGTGGACTACCAGAGTCAAAAATAACGTAAAGGATTTGTGTTCTAAATTTACAGCATATAAGGTTGGCCGTAACTCATTTTGGCTTATTATTGTATGAATTCGTTGCAAATCTACGGGAGCATGCACTGTTTTACTTAATTCGGCCGTGTGTTTCATAGGAAAATCTATTGTCTCACAATTATCTGATAAAACATTAAATTGATTATTCAATACTATTGATGTTGACATAAATGACCTTGACCCAACATCACTCTCTTCCCCTCTAGAGTTAACTATGTGGTATTTGCTTTGCTCTGCACATTCTGAAAATTAGGCTGACTTTGCGAGGTCTGGTTTGACGGCCCAGGCTCAGCGATATTTGAAGAAGTGTTTGTTTGTTTCGGACTCTGAACTGCATTGACATTTTGTTGTTTCTTCTTATTGTTAAAATGAGGACTTTTCTTTTTATTTCCATATGGAACTGACTGTGGAATTGACTGTGTATTTCTAGGATATTGTTGTGTCTTACGCGCGTAACATTGACTATAAGAATGTGATCCTGTGTTGTGAACTGAACAAAATTTCGTTCTACAGTCTGCGCTTATGTGACCTTGACGTTTGCAGTTGTAACACGTCACTCCCGCTACTGGATTATTAATTACGTTCACTGTTTGTGGTTTTGTTTCATTCTTAGCAAAAACTTGAGTTAACACGGGATCGAGATCTGGACACTTGGACATGTGCTTCTTTATCTGTTTATAGACATCCAATTCCGTACTTGCAGGCATTAACTTCTTATCAAAGCACCGCACTAAAGCTTCAGGCAACATAAGTGTCATGCAAGTTAAATACATTAATCGTAAAAAATCTTTCACGGAGATATTATCGTTAGTAACCCAAGTGGAATTACCTAAAATGTCCTGATATTCGTTAAGCCTATCAGCTATGAGAGCTGCTCTCTCAACAACATTAAGCCGATTCATAGTGGCTTGATTAAGTGTATTTCGTAACGTTAACACTACATCCAAAGCTTCTTCACCTCCATAGATCGCGCGTAACCTAACTTTGAAATCATCCCAAGTAACTGCTTCCTGAAATGAAACACCTCTTAAATACGCACTCGCATCCCCCTTAGAAAAATCTATAAAACTTTTAGCTTCTTGTAATTGTACAAAAGGATCTACGATTTGTTTGGCATTTAAATGGGCATCAACGGATGAAATCCATGACTCCACATTTTGTGGCAAGAACCCGTTGACACGGCCTTGAAAAGGAAGGATTGCTGACCTGGCATTTACAAGCGTCACAATTGGAGGAGGATTAGCCTGGCCTACACCACTAGGTCCAGGGGTAGGGCTGACAGGAGGAGCCATGACTGCTGTATTCTTTTTTTTTCTATCTCTTTGACCCCTTTCAATCCTATCAAAATATCTATATGAGTACAGACGCCCACTGCGTAAACGCATATGTATAATAAAATTCCCCCAACAATGTTACTAATCCCAATACATTTCCCCCCAAGAGTTTATGAAAGAAAAAGGAATTAGCACAAAGAAAGAAAAATTCTAAATGAGAATTAGCACTAAGAAAGAAAAATTCTAAATGAGAATTCGGAGTTTCTTATAACAAAGTTTAGGAATTCACTCACCCCAGTAATAATTGACTAACGACTTGTGATAACTACACTTCACTGCACAAACTGAAATGAATACAAAATCTTTGTACTTAGCTTATATATGAAGTCGAGTCGTCTCTCTCTCTCTCTCTCTCTTGATGTTTTGTTAGCGATGTCTCGTTCTAGTTTCTTGTAGAATGTAGGTCTTCCTGGATATGTTTTGCAATAGTTGAATGCCAGTCCTTGGGTTTCCTAGGATGTTGATTGAAGATTCTATTTGTATACTAACATATGTTGGTGTTAGCATTTTCGTTGGACTTAGTCAAAATTGTAGATGTTTGTAGATAGTTCTGAGTTCTTGAAGATCTTTATCAGGTATTACAGCTTTTACGTTGAAGTCTTGAAGATATATCTCTGGTTTTACAGCTATTTATTTTGAAGTCTTGAAGATATTTCTCTAATTCTTAGAGTTTAACCGCTGTCTTTGAGTTTAATCGCTGCCACCATTTATTGGTGTGCTACTGTCTTAAGCACACATTTGAGTATGAGTTGTTTTCAGATGTATTTAGATGGTTTATTGAACACATCTTGGTGGTTTTTAAGTTTTATTGTATATAAACAACTGAGTTAAACATCTCCATCACTGGAGGAAGCTGTGTTGGTCCACATGACCAATTCTGGTGAAGTTTAGATAAGAACTGAACAAATTACTGATATCCCAAAAATCGTACACTTGCTTTAATTTGGATAAGTGACGGAATCGGAAGACACCTGCATCCGGTGACGTCACAAACTTTCACACGAAGAGTTAATGTGTTGACACTAAGAAAGAATGACAACTTAGCATCTTACATCCTGTACACAATTTGAGTTGACCATAGCAAATCTCACGGCCAGCTCTTCCAACCAACATGACATATTACGTCATTTGTTTTAAACATGTAATATTACTATTCTAATCATTACACAAAGACATACCAATTCTGAATACCACTCGGTTTGAGGCCAACGAGAGGCTGATATGGTCTCCCGAGACTCTGAGCGACCAAATCTCAGTCGAGTAAATGACGCATTAGTTTGAAAAGAAGAGAGGTGTAGATGGAGAGTTGGTGCAAAGAGTGTTAGTAAGGTTCCTCATGGTCAGCCACAGGGTTTGCATAAAAGAGGCTAATGGCTGGAAACTT
Organism: Palaemon carinicauda; assembly: GCF_036898095.1. Lineage (NCBI taxonomy): Eukaryota > Metazoa > Arthropoda > Malacostraca > Decapoda > Palaemonidae > Palaemon > Palaemon carinicauda. The sequence continues at coordinate 47,179,300 of NC_090754.1, forward strand.
CCCGTTCAACTTGAAGATGTTTTCCACCCTTCGAGAATATACGGATTCCTCTGGACCTACTACAATTACTAGACAACTGAGCTAGTCTTTTACCACAGTCCTGGCTGACAGTTCTTCGTCGTGGCAAACCACCCACTCATCTACTTTGATGACTGACAGAGAGTGAATCATCGTTTCTTCCTGCTCGTTAACATGTATTAGTATGGCCATGTTTCCATCATCAACAGAACTGGATGAGGTATCAGTCAATCTTTTGAGGCTGACCAACGAAGAGAACATTGGTGTTTGTTCCCATTGGATGACAGATGACTTGCTGGTCATTCCTGCCGAGATACGAATCGCGCTGTCGCCTCCCGGAATTCGCCGAGGCAAGAAGCTGTAGTAATGACTCTTTGTGTTCTATTTTGGGGAAAGATCTTACTTCTCATTGTAAGAGCTACTGTACCTAGGCCCCTAGATGTCATGGTTAGTCAACTACTAAGATTCCTAGAGTGAACAGGGGAGTAAAAACCAGTGGAGCTGGTGAGCAATTCCCTTGATGGCAGAGTGGAGGTATTCCCAAGTAGACAGATGATTTGGCAAGTCTTATTTCATGTTAAGTCACTTTGTGTTTAGTTGTTTATTTAGTTTGTCTGTAAAAAAAAAACCCAAATTCATAAGCAGGACTCAAAATGGTTCAAAGAGAACTTTATTCTCAAAAAAATATAGCTTCGGTGGTTATGAACCTCTGGACACGTCTCCAGAGATCATTCATCTGTCTTTCCTCACCTTGGGGGAATCCTGACATTCCACTACTTCCTTCTCCATCAACTTTCACTAAGGCGTAAGACACATCTGCGGTGTGCCCTCGTAGGATTGTGGAAGGGCGAGTCGTAGGGTCAAAGATGACTGGGAGATAAATGATAGCTGATTCCTGGACGACACGAGAAGGTATCCGTTGTTGCTCTTGGGCAAGGGGTAATATAAGGTGGCACAGTTTAAGACTGTACAGTCTAGTCACTTAAAAAAATCCAGTAAACTGTAGTTTCAGTTTCTGTCCTCCACATACTGCTTAGTTAATGTTAAATTGTACTGTATAAATATCGTAAAGTACAGAATTACAGAAATGTAGGCTATGTGGGGGGTCAGTCAAGTCGTCCAGACGAAAACAGTGAACACTTAAGAGTTCAGTTTAGCTTTAGTGATACAGTAGTATATTACAGTAAAATACACTGCAGTATCGATGAGTGTTATACTGTATTCCTATAAAGGAGCTGCTTTGACCATAGCTAAAGAGTCTCTTCTACCCTTACCCTTAAGAGGAAAGTAGCCACTGTACAATTACAGTGCAGTATTAAACCCCTTAAGCAAAGAAGAATTGTTTGGGAATTTCAGCATTGTCAGGTGTGTGAGGACAGAGGAGAATGTGTAAAGAAGAGGCCAGACTATTCGGTTGTACGCGCAGGCAAAGGAAGAATGAGTCGCAGCCAGTGAGAGATCCAATGTAGTACTGTCTGGCCAGTCAAAGGACCCAATATCTCTCTAGAGGTAGTATCTCAATGGGTGGCTGGTGTCTTGGCTAAGCTACTACCCATAACCAACTGAAAAATTCAAATATAAACATTTTCGATATAATAAAATTGATGATTGATTTAAAAACTTTTTCGTAAAAATAATGAGATTGATAATTATATAAAATACTGTTTTATAAACTTTATATTACATAATTATATTTTTTCTTTGTTTTGAAATCAGCAGTCCTCTGTCATAATAAATAATTAAAACCATTACGGGCCAACCAAGGGAAAGGCCCGTGCCAACAACAAGTGTTGGCTTTAATACCCCAAGAAGATACGCCCGTGCCCGACACAGTCTCGGCCCAGCTCTCGCGCCGACAAGAGCTCTCCAGCCTTCTAAGTTCAGCAGCACCGGACTTGGCAACACCTGGATGGGTGGACTTTTATCCACTCTGTCACTAGGACCTCTCAACTCTGGTTGAAGAGGCCGCATATAAGAAAGAATCCAGTTATTTACTTTGGCTTTTTTGCTAAATAAATAACTGTTTTTGACCTCAGTGACTAGCTCAATTCCATCCAGTATGGCTGATAATGGGCACGACAGTCTCCGCACTTACAGAAGGAGTTTGTACCCCACCTGGATAAATCCCTGCAAGAATGGGGCTCAGCAGTGCAAGTGCAATCGCTGCCTGAGGTACCAGAACTACAGGCAGCAGCTAGCAGACCACATAGGGTTCAAAATAAGGGACCCAACGGTGCTCTCTCACAGGAAAACATGCAGTTGTTTTCAGTGCTATACCCTGGTGCTTGAGAGCATCTACCACCTCCTACAAAGGAAGCACAGGCCAGGATATATGGATATACCATCCTACCCTCCACAGCCTCCTTATCCAGACATTTTCCAGAGGAAATACCGAGTGCAAGCACGGTATAAAGAGACAGTGTCTGCACCCAGTTGCAGTAACTCTCTCCCCTTTGAACGGGACTGTGACTGCCAGTCATGTGTATATGCTATCTGGAGCAACACTGTAGGTCACAGCTCCCCCACTCATGCCAAACCAGCTAAGGACTCTGAAGAATCACCTATCCCGGAGCCACCCACTCCATCTCCAGCACCAGCTGTCCAGAAGACACCTGAAAAGATGGAAGCAGAGGACGCTCCACTCACTGCAACTCCGGAACCTGAGACCAACGTTTCAACCATGGATCTAGACCTGACTGCACCGCAACTAGCAGAACTGCACCCTGAGGATTGCAACTGCACTCCATGCCTCTCACAGCTCCTAATTGAGGCTCAGGCAATCACTGAAAATGACCCAAGCTTGGACCTTAACTTGGCCGCTGCTGAGGGACCACAACCACCTGTCAGCCAACTCAAACAGCTTGTCAAATTCAAGATGGCAGCTGTAGAAGGCTCACCGTCATATGCAGCAGTTGCTGCTATTGCCACCGCCAACCCTGACATCAAGATCACAGCCAGGGCCAACCTGAAAGGGGATTTAATTATATCCCCGAAAGACCTTGCCAGCGTCAACATCCTCCAACAGGAAACCTCCCTGACTCTCCTGGACCCTGAGAAGAGACTCAGACAGGCAGTGATCTATCGGTTTCCTGTCAACATGCCACTGTCATTCGTCACCGACTGCAGCAATGTTGCAAAAGCCGAGAGGAAGCTGGACCACCGCAAACTTCCCACCAAGGAAGTAACAGTCACCTTTATTGGGCAAGTCCCTAAAGCACTGGATTTGGGCCTCTGGGGGAAGTTTCCCATCAGAAGTCCAAAGCGAGAACCACTACGCTGTTACAACTGCCAGCGCTATGGGCACCAGAAAGAAGAGTGCAGGAACCCTACAATCTGCGGAGTCTGCAGCCACCGCCATCCCACACAGGACTGCATTGACGCACATCGGAATGGGACAAAAACTCAGGCAAAATGTCCCAATTGTGCGGGACGTCACCATGCATGGAACAAGAAGTGCCCTGAATTCTTGAAGAGGCTACCAACCCCACTGGCAGCCCCACCGACCAAACCTGAGGCTGCACCAAGGCAGACACTTAACAAACCTGAGGCTGCACCAAGGCAGGCACCGAAACCCCAGCGGATTCAGCGAACCAGGCCTCCCAGACGACAATCCGAGACTCCTCCTCCAGGAGCCCCTACTGCAGCCACGGACCAAGAACCCAGCACTGTTGTTAGCCCAGTTGAAGAGCCAACCTCCAGCGCTGTGAAATCTCCTCCCCAACCCCCAGCAATATCTGCCATCTTATCCCTGGCAGAGGCCCTGCCAGTGGACACCTTGATCCCCCTAGTACTGCAACTACTAGTTAAAGTCTGCTCCCTTGCTAAGACTCCCTCCTCTGTAATTCATTCCCTCCTCAGTCCCTTAGTTTCACCCTCCCCGGTGCAGAGATAGGCATCTATGCTTAAATCTGCCACTTTTTCCTACTACTCGAATTCTTCTCTCCTCTCCCAGTCTCTCCTACTTACTGGGACTTACTACTATCAGCACTTTTACCTACTACTAAAACCTTTCATTTCGGTTCCAAATGGTCCTGATTTTTTGGTCCGCAAGGTCATGCTCTTGGTGCTGAGCGACCACACTGGCAACCACGCTCAAGGGGCTGAGCAGTTGCAAGACCTATCCTTGCCAACCTAGCGACTATGCTCAAGGGGCTGAGCGGTCGCACCTGCAGCTACGCTCAAGGAGCTGAGCGGCTGCAAATCCAGACTTGAGAGACTGGTACTGCTGTGACACTATTGCCTACTTAGGGCAATAAATACTACGGGCTGCTACACAAAAGCCCGTGTCCAGCAGTAAGGCTGGGCAATTTTAACTTACTACCTATTTTTTGTGTTTGATCACCTACGGGCCGAACAATACAAAGGCCCGTGCCAACAAGATATGTTGGCTTTAATACACCAACAACAACAACTACGCCCGTGCCAACAACAAGTGTTGGCTTTAATACCCCAACAACAACTACTTCATACTTGAATTCCGGAAACGTAGATATCTTTGGAAGGTGAAGAGTACAGACTCTTCCTTATAACACTAATTGTGAGAGAACCACTCCGCGTATCGTTCATATTGTGCTGATTATGCATTTCCAACCGTTTCTAATTCTCCATTGCTGCAAATCCCCTTCCAAACCCCCAGTCCCCACTGGGATTCTCCATTATCAAGATCATGAGGCATAACTATTCACTAGTCCACTGCAGGACAAAGGCCTCAGACATGTCCTTCCACTCCTATCTATTAATGGTCTTTCCATGACAGTCTATACCAACAAGTTTTTGGCTGACATTATGATGCTTTCGTTTCAAGCCACTAACACGAACCAGTTCCAGTGTTCCTAGGTGTAACACTGGATAGAACTCTGTCATTTTCCACCCATAGGCATAAGTTCCGAGGGAAGTTTGGCTCAATTCCCTACTAAAAAACTAAGAGGAACCAGATGGGAAGTCAATGCTCACACACTAAGAACAGGCGCCTTAAGCCTGTGCTTTGCACCGGCCGAGTACTGTGCTCTAGTGTGGAGCAGATCATCGCAAACCAAGAAAATGGATCCTGTGTTCAACGAGGCACTACGTCCCACTCCCACCAACATCCTCTTCAAGTTTGCTGGAATTGTTCCCCCCCCCATGTTCAGTTATCAGGAGGCCTACAACAAAAATTGAAAAGAGCAAATGAATCTTGGACTACCGACTATATCATCACGTCCCTGTTCAAAGTAGGCCTGGACTTAAGTCAAGGAAGAGCTTTGCCACTATGGAGGGACTGCAGGTCCAAATACCAGTGAAGAACGATTGATTGGACCAATGGAGGGACTCTGATAGGAGACTAACACCCCCCCCCCCACAAACAGCTTATTGCAGGATCGCAATGAAGAAATTGCTGATGTGGCATTTTTTTTCCCAAATGTTATTGGTTTGGCCTTAACAGAGTTAGAGCTGGAGTGGCCAGAACAGGTGAAAACCTGGTCAAATGAGGCCTTAAAACTGACCAATCCTGCAAATGTGGTGAAAATACCCAGACCATTGATCATAATTTCCGATCATGCCCACTATCTCATAATTTGGACAATGACTTAATTAGTGTCGACGAAAGGACATTTGGCGTGTTAACCTCAGGTGATGACTAAATTGCCTGGCAATCCAGCCAGAAACGAACGCCCTTGTAATTCTGCAGTTCATAAAAGTTTATTTACGCAGAAATCTGACACAAAACCATTCCTTTAAATCGAAAAAGCTTTACAGGCTCCCAGCGCAAAAAAACGGTGTTACGTGTAAGATTGAGAATGGACCGACCGAGAAAGATACACGATCACAAGCCAGGTGTGTTTCTACATTTCTGGGTAAAGTGTTGGAATATATTTTAGTATGTTTGTAGATTGTTGGGTCACCTAGCCTACTACTCACATAAAAAACGAGAATCCTTCGTATTCACGTCTGTCGTCACCCACAATAATGAGTGTATCTACGAGTGAGTCTTAAAATGAGCGAACACAGATTATTCTTTGAAAGGTGATTGCTTGTTAGCTTGTTAGATGGTCAAGCCTTGCGCTGGACACGGGCTCTTGCGTTGGCTGCCTGTAGATTGAAAAGGTGAAGAGTAAGTTTTACTCTTCCTGGTAATCACTACGAAGTCACACACAGGAGCTTGAGGGTAAGACGGACATACAGAGTACGAATCAGGCAGAATGTTTTCGCTTGTCGATGAAGTAGTGGACACGGTTAAGCTGCAACCATAATTTTAGATCACTTGTTAATACTAACACCTGGTCTTTGTACTTTGAATTGTTTTTATTTGACCTGGGGGTGGGGGGGCACAGGCTATATAACCAGCTTAACTAACAGTACAATTCCCTTCAAAATACCTTCCCTTAGTATGGACTTTCTAAAGCAGAAACTACAACTGTAAAGGCTTTAGTTAATGTCCTTTGGTGAAATGAGCATAAAAAAGTGTAGTTATGATGAGGAAACAGACAGGTAATAATAATTAGGGGTTTAATTGGTAAATGGAGATAATTAAACCATCTTTTACGATTTTGATGAATCTTACGTACATGAAACATTATTGAGAATAATTTTGGAAGTACAGATGATGGGTATATTCTGTGATTGGATTTGTGCGTGGTCAGGGACAGCCTGTTCAACAGTATGGAAGCACTTCGGGATACATCCAATAAACTGTAAGGGTGTTTGAATGAAAAAAAAAAAAAAAATCAGAGTCAAAATAAAGGTTAAGGCATGCTATGCAAAGTCTGTTGAGTATTTTGGAAGGATAATGAAAAAATCATCCCAATGGTTAACGACTGGGTCGATCTCATGAATTCGCCTAATGTATTAAGAGGCGTTAAATCCCGAAATGCTTTTGGAACTGGTTTAGTAAACCAGTGAAGTCTTTTGTGTAAAGTTTTGGTAAAAGAAAAAGGTCTTTATAGCTTTCAAAAGGGAGTGATTTTAGAAGAGCTGCTTTTACCATAGCTTAAAAGTCTCTTTTACCCTTACCCTTAAGAGGAAAGTAGCCACTGAACAATTAAGCTTGCCGCACACTGAGCCGGAACAGAACCGCCGCCGAAGCCACCGAAGCCTCAGAACAGAATAGAAACGACGTTCAGCGCGCACACTGAGCCAGAAGCCACAGAATGGAACCAACCCAGAATTTTCAATAAACGAAGGAAGTTTTCCTTAATCATAAATGAGTTTTTATTTCATTAATGTTACAATGATTAGATATTCTGTATATCAATCTGAATCCGTAAGCCAGATGTTTATATGTTTTCAAAAAAGAAATAATAATAATAATAATAATAATAATAATAATAATAATAATAATAATTAATAAGCACTCCGAAATTCTTTGTATTAAATCATATGTTCACATCATTGTTATTAAAGTACATTTGTCAAATTTCTGACATCAGCCAAAAAAAAAGAAATAATAATAATAATAATAATAATAATCACTCCTAAAATCTTTGTATTAAATCATATGTTTACATCATTGTTATTAAAATACATTCGTCAAATCAGAAAAATATTGGTTGCTATCACACTAACCTCCGAATTCCTCAGCAACCCTCTCCAAAACAACCGCTGCAGTCGGCCTGTCAGACGCCACTGACGCTTCAGAAAAAATATCTTTCAAAGAATACTGCGTCGGTTCCCTACTGTTCTGGCGCGTCGGTTTCGTTCTGTTCTGGCCCAATGTGCGCAGTCAGGTAAGAATGCATGCTTTCGATTTCTATCGGACGTTTCGGTTCTGTTCGGGATCAGTGTGCGGCAAGCTTTACAGTACAGTATCTAATCCCTTGAGCAAAGAAGATTTGTTTGGGAATTTCAGCATTGTCAGGTGTATGAGGACAGAGGAGAATGTGTAAAGAATAGGCCAGACTATTCGGAGTATGTATAAGCATAGGAAGAATGAACCGTAACTAGAGAAAAGGATCCAATGTAGTACTGTCTGGCCAGTCAAAGGATCAAATATCTCTCTAGCGGTAGTATCTCAATTGGTGGCTGGTGCCGTGGCCAGCCTACTACCTATAAAACGATTGAGAAATTCAAATATAAACATTTTCATACCTGTACATCTCGGCTGTAATTATGATAGTCGGGAAAATGACACGAGACGATCTGTTTAGTCGTAGGGCCTCGTCAAGATGACTGAAGTCCAGAAAGAGCTTTGTGACCAATCCTAGATCAGATCATGGGCACTCGAGCGAGTCAGCTCAACATAGTCTCGAAAACTGGAGTGAACGAGAATGCTATCCACCAAATGCTGCCATCCAGAGCCCAGATGAACAACTCCCAAGTGGAACAACAAAAGAGCAAACACTGTAGTGGGGTAAGACTGGGAACATCACCTTATGAACGAGGACTCGCATCCACTAGTGAGCGTGCCAGTATGGCTGCTACCCAGTGCAAGTGATGTGACGCATCCTTCGCGACTGTGAACTGGGACCCACCTGCACACATCCAGACCTTCAACACCAGTGGATCCCAGTACTGGTGCGACACGATTTGCGATTGATATCCTTCCCCACATATTACAAAAATTATGGAGAAACCAAGGGGTGTATGGATAATAACAGCCACCTGTACGTATTATGTCTAACTTAGAATACGGCAGTGTAAGGGGGTCGCAGGGAGGCGTTAGCCCCCAAGTTAGGCAAGTAGGTAAGGACACAGCTTGTAGGTTAGGTTAGTTGATGTCCATTTTTAATGAACGCGTAAGGAACTGGCTGCTGATATACAAAGGCTTCGAATCCAATTGGGCGATGAGGTTTTGGATGGGGAAATGTCATAAGACGAATAGTTCGCAGCAACGGTGATGGTTAGGAACACGTAATAAACAAGATAACCAGTTGGAAAAATAAACGGTTCGTGCAAGTGACATGAATTTAAGGTATCATATAGGTATCAATGAAGGCATCTGTACTAGAATTTTCTCGTAATCAATATCATCAGGAAGAGCATCATTTGCTTTATCTTTTAAAGATAATTGTCTGTGCTTCTCAAGTCAACACTTCACTATTTGTTGTTGTTGTTGTTGTTGGGGTATTAAAGCCAACACTTGTTGTTGGCACGGGCCTTTCCCTTGGTTGGCCCGTAGGTGAATATACTATTTAATGTTTAATTATGTATTGTTACAAATAACAGCTGATTTTGAAACTGAAAGTAACATTTCTGTTATATAAAGCTCATAAAACTATAATTCTTGCAATTATTAATATTATTATTTTTTCAAACAATTTTTAAATTAATCCTTATTTTTTTATATCTAAAAATTTCTATAATTGAATTTCTCAATGTGTTTATAGGTAGTAGATTGGCCATGGCAGCAGCCACCCAATGAGATACCACCGCTAGAGAGTTATTGGGTCCTTTGACTGAGCAGACAGTACTACATTGGATCCTTTTCTTTGGTTACGGCACAATAACAACCAAACAATCGTTTTGTTCGTATGGAAGGATTACCTTAACTACATATATGCTCAGTATAATCATATACTGTAGTTGTGTGCTTAAGTGAAATCAGTCGTAGCTCAGCCCTCAAAGAGGAAGGACGTCTCAGCTTGCCCAAGAATCGGCTTACCTGGCACAGGGGACACCAGGCTCCCTGGCCTTGCCTACCATGAGCTCCTACAGCCCGACTTTCATCTGTAATACCATCTACAAATCCAATGACCTCCCCTGCCAGGGCTTCTGCCCACCAGATTCCAAGGAAAGGTGCATTCCATGTCACAGATACTCTATTTCAAGAGATTATGTATGGGGCCATATCACACTCAAATTGAATACTGAGGTGGACTTGAAAGCCTGCCATTATCAGATCTATTGTTGGTGTGATGATTGCACTCTATTCCATGATGCACTCTTCCCGAACATGACTCGTAGGAGAAGGGACCCAACCCTCTACAAGAGCAGAATTTTCCCAAGGAGGAATCCAGATATTCCAGATAAAGCTGCTAGAAAACAAAATGTTCACTTGCACGAGGGCTGGTTTGGAGGTGCTGTCCTCCCACCTCCAAGCAAGAAGATGATGACCGGGTCTACAAAAGCCTGTGTCAGTGCCAGCAATGTCAAAGCACTGCAGGCTGAGCCTTCCCTGGAAGACTCACCTACTCCCAGCCACAGCCTGCCACCTCCAGACCCACCTGCCTCTAGCCTAACTCTGGCTTCGTCAGACCCACCAGCCTCCAGCTCAGACCAAGAAATAACCAACGCAGCTACTCCAAACCCAGCTTCTACCCAACTGACATCCAGCCCACTTTCCTCTGCCACGGAAAACTGACGAACCCACTGAAAGTGTCCCGCTCGACTCTAATGGGATTCACCACTGTGACTGAAACTGCACAGTATGTCTCACCCAGCTGTTCGATGAAGCTACTGCAACAATCTCAAGCTCTCTGCCAGTCGCTGCACCTTTGCCTAAGTTCAAGATCCAGCCCACTATGCCGCAGTTCATGCTCTCGCTTCTGCCAACTCCTAATCAAATTTCTCAACTCGACCAAATCGCAAAAGGGAGCTCATTCTCACCCCCAAGAATCAGGAGAGTGTCAGTTTCCTGCTGGAGGAAAGCTCACTGGAGCTGCTAGATCCGGCCAAGCAGCAGCGCAAAGTCATCGTCTCCAGATACCCCATCTCCAGGCCACTAGATATAGCCACCTCTCTCTCAACAACATCGCAAAGACCAAGATGAAGTTCCTGTCAACAACATAATCGCCACATTCAATAGGACCAAACCCCCTACCCTCGACTTAGGAATATGGGTCACCTTCCCCATCACAGACTACATTCCTGAGCTGCTTCGTGCTACCATTAGCAAGCAAGTGATAATAAAAACAAGAATTATTTCAAAATATTAGAGCAAAAGCATTAATTTTGATAACTAGGATTGTTTACATCTTTGCTAAGAGATGATATGTTTACATATTCATTAATGATGAAGATGTAAAGTTGTAAGCATTGTTAAAACTCACCTATTGTTCAATTTTTATACTTTCTTCAACAGAAATACAGCTTATTTCATAAACTAAAGCATATATTTTGGCAATAATTCTTTCTCTTAGGAAATATGAAATATCCTTCAATAGCATACCTTCATAATGAGGGAGTTATTTGATCCTAAAATTGAGGTTAACGACGGCAGACCATGCACTGTTAATCAGTTTACTTTGGAAAGTATAAACATAACAATGGGAAATATTATAATTTGCTATGTTTTTATTTACCAATACGATACAATTAAGTGAAATACCAATTTATTTAAAATTCGGATTATTTCATAATTGTCATTTTTCACTACAGTAAATGGATATACAGTATACAGCGAGAGGTGAAATGAGCTGGGTGGGGAACGAGGTAAATGGGGTGAGGTACGTACAGTGTAAGGGATTTGAAATCTCCATTGCTTAAAAATCTTTGGTTACAAATGTGGTTTATTATTCAATAGGTATTGCAGTTATCTCTGCCACGTGTAGGTGAAATTGCGAAGTGTGATCTCGCGTAAAAAGAGGGCTGACTGTGCATAATATACACATGATCACCAAATGGAAAAACTATACTGTTGGTGCAAGTGGCGTGAAAATGAAGTATAATTATAATTTCTATAGCTTTGATTTTACAGGAAGCGATGTCTACAGATTCTCTTCTACTAAACCCAATGATTCAGTGTAGACTTCAGGTTCCAGTCTCCAGAGTCCACAAAGACAATCATATCAGCCTAGGTGTACAGGAATGAATGAAAGTAAATATACTGCATTTCTTTCTCATCCATTAATATTAGGAGGAGTAATAAATACTCCTCCCTTATCAGAGATTTTATACCTTCAAGATACACTTAAAAAGGTAATTCTTGTTGCTTATAGTAAATGGATTTTTAAATCTGAAAGTAATATCTTTATGATATGTAAAGCTAATAAAACAATAAGTACTTAAATTATTAATTTTATTAGTCTGACAAATTGTTTTAAAATAAACAACTAATTTTTTTCTATAGCTGAAAATGTTTTTTATTTGAATCACTTGGTTGGTTTAGTACGAGACACCACACCACTCCACAACTTGGAACACTGCTGGTCACTGAACTATGTACAATTCTCTATTCGAAAAGGAATTTTGACTTAGGAAAAATCTATTTTAGGGTGAGATGGCGGCCATGTCGTCCTGATGGAAGTTCCCTCCGGCAGCTTCCTACTCTATAGTATTTCTGCGATTGATATTATATGAGAATTACCGTCAGGTATCACGGGGTTCTAACCTTCGGACTGCAACTGCACAGATTGCCTTACGACACTCCTGCAAGAAGCCACTGCCATTGCAGAGAACATCTCAGCTATACAGTTTAAAGAAGCCTCTGCCAAAATTTCGGCTCTCACATATTGACAACGAACTCTCCTATGCCTCTGTTGCTGCCATGGCTGCTAAGCCAGGCATGCAACTCACTGCAAGACCCAACAGGAAAGGTGATCTTATCATCTACCCCAAGGACGTTGAGACAGCCAGATTCCTCCAGGAAGACCCAACTTTAACGCTGCTGGATCCTGCTTTTATCAGGAAGAAAGCTGTAATCACCAGGTATGCTGTCACGATGTCTATTACCATTGCAACATCGTGCAGCAACATTGAGTGTGCTGTTTGCTGCACGAGCAAAGACAACGTTCCAGTTCGACGCCTCATTGCCACCTTCATCGGTCCAGTTCCCTCCAAACTGGACTTAGGAGTCTGGGGAACTTTCCCCATCGAAGAATATATTCCTGAGGCCTTTCTATGTCATAGATTCCAACGTTTTGGCCATCACAAGGAAGAATGCAGAGGCCCCATCATCCATAATCTAAATTATCTCTATTTTCTTTTCTCTTTAACTCTTGGTCCTCATGATTGGTCAAGTCGCCCGGTTCTAGCTTTGGTTTTCATTGGGTCACTTTGATAAACGAACATCTGATAACTTCTAGATTGAATTCTCAAAATACAAACTTCCTTTTATTTGAGTGTTTGTGTTGGTAATATAATCACCTTAGTACGGGACAGATATACCCGAGATAGTGAAGAAAGTAAATGAATTTACAGCAAAAAAGAATTTTTCTTTTGTTTTGAAGGTGAAGATTTATATATCATGATTTCCTCGTGATACTTTCCTGTTCCCATCCATCACTTTCAGCAAAAATTCTCTTGATTAACGTGAATTCCTGCTCAGTATTTCACTGGGATCCCTAAAATAGTTCTTGAGAGTAAGATGACTCTAGTAAGGAAAAAATTTATTAGTCATATTTGGAGTTTTATAAGTCTCTGCCACTGTATTTATATAGCGCTCCTATCCCCCCTCGATTAATTCTGTTTTTAGGGAGAAATTCCTGGAATAATAATGAGTCTACTCAGATTCAATCTAAATATAAATTCTCTTCAGTAGAATTATCTTATTGTATGCTTTTGTGGTCTTCTTTGATTCCTGAATGACGAGACGTGAAGGTTAAGGGAATATATGATAAAAGTGTACAAATAAATGAATTACTGAATAAAAGATACAGGAAAACCCTGGATGAATGATGGAACATGGAAAGGAATAAAGGAAATGAAGGACCTAAACAGAAAGAAAAGAGATAAGAACTTACAAAACTTTTTTATGTAACCGCAAAACTCTATTAGATATTTCCTGAAGAACAGTCACTTTATTTTCAAAATATAGGTTAATGAGTAGGCGATTACTAATTTTTTTTTTTTATTAAATAATTTACGTGAACTGTTTGTTCAAAATTTCATGAGATTTGTAAATATTTGCATAAATAAAGTTAATGTCTCTAGGCTAGTCATCAGTTCTTGACATGAGATCTGTAACTTTTGTCATAAAATTTCCCGTCTCGGCCCAGCTCTCGCGCCGACAAGAGCTCTCCAGCCTTCTGAAGTTCAGCAGCACCGGACTTGTCAACACCTGGATGGGTGGACTTATATCCACATAGTCACTAGGACCTCTCAACTTTGGTTGAAGAGGTCACATATAAGAAAAGAATCCAGTTATTTACTTTGGCTTTTTGCCAATTAAATAACTGTTTTTGACCTCAGTGACTGGCTCAATTCCATCCAGTATGGCTGATGATGGTCATGACAGTCTCCGCACTTACAGAAGGAGTTTGTACCCCACCTGGATCAATCCCTGCAAGAATGGGGCTCAGCAGTGCAAGTGCAATCGCTGCCTGAGGTACCAGAACTACAGACAGCAGCTAGCAGACCACATAGGGTTCAAAATAAGGGACCCATCGGTGCTCTCCCACAGGAAAACATGCTGTTGTTTTCAATGCTATACCCTGGTACTTGAGAGCATCTACCACCTCCTACAAAGGAAGCACAGGCCAGGATACATGGATATACCATCCTACCCTCCACAGCCTCCTTATCCAGACATTTTTCAGAGGAAATACCGGGTGCAAGCACGGTATAAAGAGACAGTCTCTGCACCCAGTTGCAGTAACTCTCTCCCCTTTGAACGGGACTGTGACTGCCAGTCATGTGTGTATGCTATCTGGAGCAACACTTGTAGGCCACAGCTCCCCCACTCATGCCAAACCAGCTATGGACTCCGAAGACCCACCTATCCCGGAGCCACCCACTCCATCTCCGGCACCAGCTGTCCAGAAGACACCTGAAAAAATGGAAGCAGAGTACGCTCCACTCACCGCAACTCCGGAACCTGAGACCAACGTTTCAACCATGGCTCTAGACCTGACTGACAACCAACCACCGCAACTAGCAGAACTGCACCCTGAGGATTGCAACTGCACTCCATGCCTCTCACAGCTCCTAATGGAGGCTCGGGCAATCACCGAGAATGACCCAAGCTTGGACCTAAACTTGGCCGCTGCTGAGGAACCACAACCACCTGTCAGCCAACCCAAACAGCTTGTCAAATTCAAGATGGCAGCTGTAGAAGGCTCACCATCATATGCAGCAGTTGGTGCTATTGCCACCGCCAACCCTGGCATCAAGATCACAGCCAGGGCCAACCTAAAAGGGGATTTAATTATATCCCCGAAGGACCTTGCCAGCGTCAACATCCTCCAACAGGAAGCCTCCCTGACCCTCCTGGACCCCGAGAAGAGACTCAGACAGGCAGTGATCTATCGGTTTCCTGTCAACATGCCACTGTCATTCGTCACCGACTGCAGCAATGTTGCAAAAGCCGAGAGGAAGCTTGACCACCGCAAACTTCCCACCAAGGAAGTAACAGTCACCTTTATTGGGCAAGTCCCTAAAGCACTGGATTTGGGCCTCTGGGGAAAGTTTCCCATCAGAAGTCCAAAGCGAGAACCACTGCGCTGTTACAACTGCCAGCGCTATGGGCACCATAAAGAAGAGTGCAGGAACCCTACAATATGCGGAGTCTGCAGCCACCGCCATCCCACACAGGACTGCATTGACGCACATCGGAATGGGACAAAAACCCAGGCAAAATGTCCCAATTGTGCGGGACCTCACCATGCATGGAACAAGAATTGTCCTGAATTCTTGAAGAGGCTACCAACCCCACTGGCAGCCCCACCGACCAAACCTGAGGCTGCACCAAGGCAGACACCTAACAAACCCGAGGCTGCACCAAGGCAGACACCGAAACCCCAGCGGATTCAGCGAACCAGGCCTCCCCGGCGACAATCCGAGACTCCCCCTCCAGGAGCCCCTACTGCAGCCACGGACCAAGAACCCAGCGCTGTTGCTAGCCCAGCTGAAGAGCCAACCTCCAGCGCTGTGCAATCTCCTCCCCAACCCCCAGCAATATCTGCCATCTTATCCCTGGCAGAGGCCCTGCCAGTGGATACCTTGATCCCCCTAGTACTGCAACTACTAGTCAAAGTCTGCTCCCTTGCTAAGACTCCCTCCTCTGTAATTCATTCCCTCCTCAGTCCCTTAGTTTCACCCTCCCCGGTGCAGAGATAGGCATCTATGCTTAAATCTGCCACTTTTTCCTACTACTAGAATTCTTCCCTCCTCTCCCAGTCTCTCCTACTTACTGGGACTTACTGCTATCAACACTTTTACCTACTACTGAAACCTTTCATTTCGGCTCCAAGTGGTCCTGCTTCTTGGTCCGCAAAGTCATGCTCTTGGTGCTGAGCGACCACACTGGCAACCACGCTCAAGGGGCTGAGCAGTTGCAAGACCTATCTTTGCCAACCTGGCGACTATGCTCAAGGGGCTGAGCGGTCGCACCTGCAGCTACGCTCAAGGAGCTGAGCGGCTGCAAATCCAGACATGAGAGACTGGTACTGCTGTGACACTATTGCCTACTTAGGGCAATAAATACTACGGGCTGCTACACAAAAGCCCGTGTCCAGCAGTAAGGCTGGGCAATCTTTTAATTTTGTACCTATTTTTTTGTGTTTGATCACCTACGGGCCGAACAATAAAAAGGCCCGTGCCAACAAGAAGTGTTGGCTTTAATACACCAACAACAACAACAACAACAACATAAAATTTCAACAATCTTACCTTTATTTAACCTTCAAATTAGGTGTCAAAGGAACAGACTCCTGTAGGAAGGGCTAGACATAGATCCAAAAAACCTTTCCTCTCCCTACCTGTCTATTCTCTTTTCTCAAACTGAGTCTAATACTATCAGTGTTACCAGATCTTAATTGTGAAATTGTGAAAGACTCCGATGAAAATTATGCTGAAGTCAGCTAAATTATGCTATATTTTTTTACGTAGTTATACCAAATTTCTATTGTAGTTTCCATAGCAAATATCATGCAGAAAATGCCTTGATATATAATACTTCATTGATATTTTATTCCAAAATTTAATTGTCTGAACTGTAAACCCCAACCAAAATATATATGATAATGAAGGAATTTCATTTGGAACAATTACATGACTGACAAAAGAAGATCTTATTGAAAACAATAGCTGAATTAGAAGAAAAAGAAATATATTGTGAAGGTATTTATTCGTGGATTTGATCATGTCATGTGTTAGATGAAATTTAGTCCATTCATCTGCTTTTCTTTTGTCGCAAGATTATGGAACGTTCATCCGAAAATAAGCTCCTGTCGTTGACTTCGGCCTGTGTTAATAAATACTTTAATATATCTTTTCATTAACATTATTTATTGACAAAACATCTGAGGGAGAAATTTAGGTTAGTAAATGAGTTTTGATTAAAGTAATGTCTTTGTGGTATAAACAATACAAATAAATTGTCTTTGCTGTATAAACAGTACAATTTGATCTGACGCCCAGTTTAAAAACTTTGTAGTAGAGGTGACTCCTGCCATGAATCATTGCAGCAATTTGCAGGGTAAATTAATAAGATAAATTACTATTTTATTATATAATTAGGAGAAGGAATAAACCTGTACTCCACTCAAAGATAGAAAACTCGGAATAGAGAGTTCATTGGAGCATTGTTGTTGTTGTTGTGACGTACTTAGAAGATCTGATTACTTTTATATATTGAAATACATGAGAAAAAAACAGATATGCAATATATTTTGTATTTTTCATTGAATATAATTTTAAATGCATAGAGTAGCTAGTATTTTTTATATATTTTTCTTTCAATTTCAATATACATATATAATACGTTTTTTTTAATTAAAAGGTTGATGTGCAATCAGGGAAAATCTTCGAACCGAAAAAAATTTTGTGGATGCTAAAGAACCGAGAATTTAAAGCATCTCTCTCTCTCTCTCTCTCTCTCTCTCTCTCTCTCTCTCTCTCTCTCTCTCTCTCTCTCTCTCTCTCTCAGGAGCATGGGCTTCTGCAACTTTATCCCTGTCCTTAGGGTTCAAAGGTTACTCATGAATGGCAGAGGCAAGAGACCGTAATAATACCTTAACTGAAGGACAACGCCCTTGAGACTGACCATATATGCATAACCCCCTCTCCACCCATAGTAGCACAAGGCTGGACAATCTAACAAGCAAGCATAAAAGAGTCTTACAAGCAAGAGCCCGTGCCTTGCATAAGGCAAGGCAATCTCAGCTCAGTTCCCAGACTGAGAGGATCTCTCTCTGCCAGTGCAAGTACCTGCTTACCCGGCACAGGGGACACCAAGTTACCCCTCCTAGATTACCAGGCTCATGGGATACCAGTCTCCCATCTGTGCCTGCCGGCACATTGAACTTGCTTGCTTGCTTGTTAGATTACCCAGCCTTGTGCTGGGCACGGGCTCTTGCGTTGGCCCGTAGCAAGGCACATTGGACACCAGGTTACCCCCTCCCAGCTTACCAGGCACAGGGAACACCAGTCTCCCATCTCTGCCTGCCATATCTGTCTTCTATTTAGGTGTCTGGGCATGGACTCACTTATACAATGAGAACAGACACTACAAGAAGTATTCAGAGAACTGCAGATGGCAATTCTGCAGGGATTATGAATGGCACAGAATCAACAGTTTTAAGTGAGATTAAAACTTCCAGGATGAATTTTCCTCTAATCACCAAGTCAAATGCAACTGCGAAGAATGCGAGTTTGCATCAGAAAAAGGACGCAATCACTTTGAAAATCACGGATCCTTTGACCTTTCAAAGATCAAGTGTAAACCTCATCCAACTGTCCCAACTACCTCTTCAAAGGGCAACACTTCGAAGACCACCGCTGCATCTCCTATTGTAACCAGGACTCCTATACAGGCCTAATCCCTTGTGCCTGTAGGAACACCAGCAACCAAGAAGAAGAAAGCTAAAGACCCACCTGCTGCTTCCACACCTTGCCTTGCTGCCGCACCACTGACCAGTGCTCCTGCACAAAGCGCTGATACATCAGCCATGGACACCAACCCTTCTGCTGCCACTTCCGAACCATCGCTGAATAACGTGCACCTCGCCGTGAAACAAATAGCTTAGACCCTGATCGAAAGACTTTGGTAGGAAGATCCAGCGACAGTTCTACTCCTTGATAAAACACCTTCCACTCCAACTCCAGCTGTTGAACCAGACCCAGAGCCACGACCCACCATAATCGATCCAAAGCAGCTACCTTAAGTGGTATCCTTCATTTAGGTCGTATCTCTTTTCTTTGTTTTACTTTGGAAATATGGTTTTTCATATCTAAATTTTTGTGTTCCAAACATCTTAAGTTGAGAAATGCAGTCTCGGACAAATGTCAACATCAGGAGCAATCAAATTACACCTGGAACACCTCTTATTTTCTTGTAAAGGTTATTGTAATAATAAACTTAAGGGTGTCTGGTTCCAGTTTAACGTTAGCCTCCATTTCTTCCGTCAGGTAGAGAGATGTCTAAAAAGCCTTCGATATTAGGGTGCCGGTTTAGTATGTGGCCTACCTTTCGAATATGGCCTACGCAATTTTATCTGTTTTAGTATGTGGTCTAGCCCAACCTTACCTTACCTAACCTAACAAGCCAGGTAGGCCGCATACTAAACCAGAATAGAAAAAGGTAGGCCACATACTAAGCCGTCACTGATTTAAGTCCGCTAAGAAAAGGGTTTGCTATTAATTCTGTAAAGGTTTAAGTTCTATTAATAGCACTTTTTATGAGGGGGGGATGTTTGAGGATACTCAAAGTGTTCCATATTCTGCATAAAAATCACAAGTAAACGAATTCATAATTTCACCGCCGAGTTACAACAGCAATACCCATCCGTCCCCACCTCAGTATTTGACAGCAGGCTGTTCCCTTTACCTCCTTCTCCTTGCAAGCTATCATCGATAGCGAGTCTTATTAATTCCATAATTTTAGTAGATTCTGGTATTCAAAGAAAGTTTATAATGTTTTTCGTATGCATTGTGTAATTTATCACAATAAGATTTTGAAATATGGGAAAAGTTACAAGATTATGGAACGTTCATCCGAAAACAATCTCCTGTCGTTGACTTTGGCCGGTGTTAGTAAATACTTTATAATTTCATTTCATTAACATTATTTAATGACAAAACATCTGAGGGAAAAATTGAGGTTAGTAAATAAGTTTTGATTAAAGTAATGTCTTTGTGGTATAAACAATACAAAAAATTGTCTTTGCAGTTTGAACAGTACAATTTGATCCGACGCAAATTATAAAAACCTTGTAGTAGAGATGACAACTGCCATGAATCATTGCAGAATTTGCAGGGAAAATTATTAAGATAAATTACTATAATATTAAATAATAAGGAGCAGGAATTAACCTGTACTCCACAAAAAGATGGATCTTTACAACAGAACTTTTATTGTGACGACGTACTGAGAATACCTAATTACTTTGATATATTTAAATACATGAAAAAAACAAGAATGCAATATATTTTGTATATTTTATTGAATATAATTCTAAATGCATATAATAGCTAGTATTTTTATATATTTTTCTTTCAATTTAAATATACATATATAATACTGTTTCTTTCAATTAAAAGGTTGATGTGCATTCAGGGAAAATCTCCGCACCAAAAAATTGTTGTGGATGCTAAAGAACCGAGAATTAAAAGCATCTCTCTCTCTCTCTCTCTCTCTCTCTCTCTCTCTCTCTCTCTCTCTCTCTCTCTCTCTCTCTCTCTCTCTCTCAAGAGCATGGGCCTATGCAACTTTATCCCTGTCCTTAAGGTTCAAAGGTGACTCATGAATGGCAGAGGCAAGAGACAGTAATAATACCTTAGCTGAAGGACAACGCCCTTGAGACTGACCATATATGCATAACCCCCTCTCCACCCATAGTAGCACAAGGCTGGACAATCTAACAAGCAAGCATAGAAGAGTCTTACAAGCAAGAGCCCGTGCCTTGCATAAGGCAAGGCAATCTCAGCTCAGTTCCCAGACTCTCTGCCAGTGCTAGTACCTGCTTACAGGGGACACCAGTCTCCCGTCTGTGT
The DNA here is from genome assembly GCF_036898095.1 of Palaemon carinicauda. NCBI lineage: Eukaryota > Metazoa > Arthropoda > Malacostraca > Decapoda > Palaemonidae > Palaemon > Palaemon carinicauda. Next base: position 47,200,102 of record NC_090754.1, read on the forward strand.
CTGCAGGCACATTGAACTTGCTTGCTTGCTTGTTAGATTTCCCAGCCTTGTGCTGGGCACGGGCTCTTGCGTTGGCCCGTAGCAATGCACATTGGACACCAAGTTACCCCACCCAGCTTACCCGGCACAGGGGACACCAGTCTCCCATCTGTGCCTGCCATGTCTGTCTTCTATTTAGGTGTCTGGGCATGGACTCACTTATACAATGAGAACAGACACTGCAAGAAGTAATCAGAGAACTGCAGATGGCAATTCTGCAGGGATTATGAATGGCACATAAGCAACAGTTTTAAGTGAGATTAAAACTTCCAGGATGAATTTTCCTTTAATCACCAAGTCAAATGCAGCTGCAGAGACTGCGAGTTTGCATTAGAAAAAGGACGCAGCCACTTTGAAAAGCACGGATCCTTTGACCTTTCAAAGATGAAGTGTAAACCTCGTCTAACTGCCAGAACCATCTCTTCAAAGGGCAATACTTCGAAGACCACTGTTGCCTTTCCTGCTGTAACCAGAACTCCCATACATGCCTAATCCCCTGTGCCTGTAGGAGCCCTACCTGCTGGTTCCACACCTCCCCTAGCTGCCGCACCACTGACCAGTGTTCCTGCATAAAGCACTAATGGACACCAACCCTTCTGCTGCCACTCCCGAACCATCGCTGAATGACGTGTACCTCACCGTGAAACAAATGGCTGAGACCCTGATAGAAAGACTTCGGTAGGAAGATCCAGCAACAGTTCTACTCCTTGATAAAACACCTTCCTCTCCAAGACCCAGAGCCAGACCCAGAGCCGCGACCCACCATAATCGATCCAAAGCAGCTACCTAAATTCAAACTACCAGCTGTGGAAGGAGCACCCTCCTACGCAGCTGTGACTACCATTGCTACAGCAAATTGAAGCATCAGGATCAAAGCCAGAACCAACCTTAAGGGTGACCTAATCATCACCCCCAGAAGACCACAACATTGCCATCTGCCTCCAGAGGGAGGACTTATTGACCTACCTTGACCCAGCTAAGAAGTTATGGAAAGCAGTTGCCTGTAACTTCCCCGCCGAGACGCCGCTGTCCTTCATCACTAATTGCGGCAACATCCACCACGTAGAGCGGCGTTTGGGCAGCCACAAGAAACCCACCAGGAGAGTTATCGTCACCTTCATCGGCAAGATTCCAGAGACACTAGACCTTGGACTCTGGGGAAACTTCCCCATTGCCGACCTGGAAGTTGAGCCACTACGGTGTTTCAACTGCCAACATTTCAGCCACCACAACACTGCCTGAAGAGTTCAACGGTGTGTGGAGTCTCCAGCCACCTGCACCCTACTCAAGATTGTATTGATGCACACAAGAATGCATTAGAAACCCATCCAAAGTGCCCCAACTGTTCTGGATCCCATCATGTCTGGAACTGGAAATGTCCAGAGCAGCTCAGGAGATCAGAAGCACTGCAGATCATCCCTCCTTCCACAGCAGCAACAGCCACAGCCACCAAAGCCCCAAAGGGCTCCTCGCTCCAGACCTCCATGTCGGCCACCTACCAATCCTAATCCAGTCACTGCTCTTGCTCCTGTCACAGCTCCCACCCCAGTCACCGATCCGGATCCTAGTCACGGTTTCCCCATTCCCCTTCAACCACCACCCTTATCTCCCAAGCAGAAGCCTTTGTCCTTGAAAAGCTGGTCCCCTTTGATCTTCCAGCTTATAGCTAAAGTCTGCTCCTTTGTTCAGACTCCCTCCAACATTTTTCAATCCCTCCTTTCTCCCCTAGTATCTCCCCACCCCCGTAGAGCAAGAATAAGCAGCCATGCTTACAACTTCTCCTTTTCTTTTCTACTAAAGATCCTTCCCTCCTCTCCCAGTCTCTCCTATTCACTGGGACTTGCTGCTATCACTACTTTCTCTACCACTAAAACTCATTTCGGTTCCAGTGTGGGCCTGGTTCCCTTGATGATACTTATGCATCACCTCACAGTGAACTCCTATAGTTTCACCGATGTGCTCAATGGCATATACCAGAAATCCCTCCCTCATTAATATTGAACAGAAAGGACAAATTAGAATAAATAGTGCAAAAGTTATGCGGGCGCTAGCAGAAGGCAGGGAGAGTACAGTAGAACATCAGGTAGGCTATCAATACGGAGATGGCTAGCAACTCAAAATCTACCACTCTGATTCGCTGGCCATCCTGGCTCAAGAATCTTGCAAGCTGATTGGCTGAACCACCCAGACACTTTACCTAGCATCTCTCCCTGCCGTGCGCCCCGCAAAGGGAGACCGCATTCATTGTTCTCTCTCGCTTCGCTTGTGCTGCTTAGTCTTGCCGCGTGGAACTTTTAGCTGTTTTCTTGTGCTTTTTTAGTGTAAAATAGTGCTTGTGACACCCTTGAAAATGGCTCCTAAACGTCCTCTACCCTCTACATCCTCTAGTGAACCCAAGAAGGGAAAAATTATGACGATGGAGAAAGTGAAATTACTGGACATGCCTAAGGCATGCAGAAGCTATATGTCTGTTGCCCGCATTTACAGAGTGAAAGAATAGACGGTTCACTACGTAAAAAAAGATGAAATGAAGATACGTAAAACTGCCTCAATAACGTTCTCCAAGGACACTAACCGCGTTGTGACTCCTCGTAATATGACGATTGTGCAAATGGAGAATGCATTATCAATGCGGATATAGGAATGTCACGAAAAAGCCAAAACCTTGTATGATAGCCTAGTTCCTGAAGGAAAATCAAACAAAGACGACGAAGGTGATGATAACGACGAAGAAGATGATCCTGGCCCACGAGAAAAACGTGGTTTTGTTGCCAGCAAAGGGCTGGTTCGAGAAATTCAAGAGGAGGTTTGGCCTTCGCAGCATTCCTATGTATAGGGGAGGCTGCCTCGGCAGACCAAGAGGCAGCTCTTTGTTACGTCAAGGAGGAGTTCCCAAAATTAATTAAAAAAGGTGGCTATCTCGCGGAGCAGGTGTTCAATATGGATGAGACTGGCCTCTTCTGGAAGAGGATGCCGTCCCGGTCGTTCCTTTACAAGGACGAAGTAAAGAAGCCAGGATTCAAGGCCCACAAAGATCACGTCACTCTCCTCATGTGCAGGAATGCCGCGGGCTTCATGCTCAAGCCCGGCTTAATTTACAAGTCCATGAATCCTCGGGCTTTGAAAAACAAAAACAAAGCCTTGCTGTCCATCTATTGGAGGAGTAATAAAAAGACATGGATAACCAAAGCCCTCACAATCGAATAGTTCGTGAACTGCCTTATCCCACAGGTGAAGCTGTACCTCGTGGAGAATGGGCTGCCCTTTAAGGTCCTCCTCTTGATAGACTGTTCAGGAGGCCATGCAATGGATCTGCATTATGACAGGGTCCAAGTTGAGTTCCTGCCCCCACCCCAACACCACTTCCCTCATACAACCAATAGATCAAGGGGTCATTCGGGCCTTCAAAGCCCTCTACACGAGGTCCACGATGGAGGGCCTCATCTCCTCCATCGAAGAAGGAGTCGAGGACTTCAGCCTCAAGAGATATTTGCAGGAATATAACATTGAAACGTGCCTGGCCAACATTCAGAAAGCTCCTAATGAGATGAAACAGCAAACATTGAATGTAAGTTGGAGAAAATTGTGGCCTAACATTGTTCTTGACTATGAGGGATTTACGGCAGACGAAGTTCACCACTCTGCCTAAGGCTGTGAGGCTGGCACGGTTAGTTGCCAAAAAAGGTTCCTCTGACATGACGATAGATGACGTCAACTCACAGATCGAGTGCCACTCGGAGCCCCTAACCAACGAGGACCTTGTCGAAATGACAAGAACAGCAAGTGAGGAAGAAGAAGAGGCAGCCGACGTTGGCGACGACGACGAAGCTGAAGAACGTGGCCTTACCTTGGACAACCTGCAAGAGCTTCGCAACATGGCAAGGGGTCTGCAACAAAAGGTGCAAGAAATTAACGATAATATGGTCAGAGCCATCGAATTCAGTAATCGTATTAACCGAGCCACTACGCCGCCTCTTGCAGTTTCTGCTGAAGGGCCAACACCAATCGTATTGCGACGACTGTTTAGTACCTTCAACAGTGAGGCATTTCTTGACCGAATGCCCCAATTAAGAAATAGATACCTGTTTGAGGCTCGTTGTAAGGATGGCAGGTTCATCCTTGCCAAGATTCTTGGACATGATGTGTCCTATGCGAGCGGCATTTTTAGATTTATTCCAGAAGCAGGTCTTCTGAAAACTATTTAACTTCTGTAATGACATTCAACTTATATGGTTTTAATTGAATATTCTTCTATTTTTTATATAGAATAAATGTTATCGGCGTCAATGACCCTAGATGTCAGGAAGCCTTGAAAACTTTAAATTAATCAATCAATCAATCGCAAACAGACTTAATCAAATTTACATATTTAAGAGGAATTCCATAATAATGCAGGACTCTCCACAAAATTAGCCGGTGCACACTATCAAAGGCCTTTTCATAGTCCACAAAAGCCATCAAAAGGGGATTTCTATATTCTACGTATTGCTGTACAACATGTCTCAATATGAAAATTTGGACAGTACAACTTCTAAATTTTCTAAATCCTGCTTGTTCATCTCTCAGCTTTTCATCAATCTTTCTCTCCAGTCTCTTAAGAATAAGCAAACTATATATTTTCATAACAACTGACTTGAGTGTGATGCCTCTGTAATTATTGCAATCAGTCAGGTCTCCCTTTTTAGCTATTTTTACCAACACTCCTTACTCCCATTCATCAGGTTTTCCCTCTTCATGCCACATTCTACAAAATAATCTTGTAAGTAGCCTGGGAGTCACTTCGTTTTCGGCCGTTATCATCTTGGCAGTTATTTCATCGTATCCAGGGGCTTTCCATCTCTCTATATTTTTTTTTTTAGGATACCTTTGAATTCAAACACACTGAATTCATTCATGGGCACATCAAGGTCTTCATCATCTTCTGACCTCACAAGAAAGTAATTCAAGTATCTGATCCCAAGAATGTAATTTTAGTATCTGATCTCACAAGAAAATCCAGTTTTAAGTATCTGACATCACAAGAAAATAAAGGTTAAGTATCTGACCTCACAAGAAAATGAAGTTCTAGTATCTGACTTCACATGAAATTAAGTTTAAGTTACTGATCTTACGCGAGAATGAAGTATCATATTTTGTATTTGAAAAGACATCGTACGATGACACGAAGTCTAACTTCGGTCCAAACACAGTGCAGACTAAGGTCAGTATTGTGACCACTGCAAATGTTTTAGCATCGTAATTGGTCATAATCAGCACTGGGTGACTAGGCCTATGCATGACGCCTAGGTTAGGTTAGGTTAGGAACGAGAGACCTCCGATATCTTCGGTCGGTTTGGGCTTAAGTTTGTATTTCTGTAATTTTTCTTGTTCAGTTTTTTTTATCTTTTTTAAATATACTTCTAACTTTGCTCAGAGAGAATAGAGAATCGCTGTTCTCACAATGAAATAAAAAGACTAGGTGTTACTCTTTCTAATATACTTCTACTATACAGTAACTGTTCTCGCAATACAGTAACAGTCTAGCTTCTAATGGTCTACTGTACTTGCCAGAATAGTTGAGGATTTTTAGAAAGCCTATAAAGTTAGGCCTACTTTAGTTTTATTTTTTGCCTAGAAGTCGCTGGTGGCCTAGACGACTTTTTGATCGCTAGCGGTGTGCTATTATAAACTTCAATAGCATTTTGCATGGAATTGTTTTATCATAACTGAAGGCTATTTATGTGTAAATGCTTTTATTAGTACCCTGATTATACACGATATCTTCGGCTAGTCGTTCCGGGGGTTAGAACCCCGTGATACCTGACGGTCATTCTCTTATAATATCAATCGCAGAAATATTATAGAGTAGGAAGCTGCCGGAGGGAACTTCCATCAGGACGACATGGTCATCTCACCCAAAAATAGATTTTTCCTAAGTTAAAATTCCTTTTTGAATAAAAAATTGTACAATAAGTGCCAGCAGTGTTCCAAGTTGCGGAGTGGTGTGGTGTCTCGTACTAAACCAACCGAGTAATTCAAATAAAAACATTTCCAGTTATAGAAAAGAATAGATATTTATTAAAAAATAATTTGACAAAAGAATAAAATGAATAATTTTAGTATTTATTGTCTCATTAGCTTTATATAACATAAACATATTGCTTTTAGATTTTAAGTCTGCATTTTTAATGACTGCGGCTGGGATACAAAGCAAACTGGGAACTAGTAGATGACATCCAGAGAAGGTGTGAACACTGTGATGTCATACCACAACAAGCCCTCCTGCACTATCTACTAGAATGCAGAGAAACAGCACAGCTACGAGGTGATCTACATGTAGACACCAACTCACCACAGGCTGTGAAAGAAGCGGCCACACTGGCAAAAGCAATTGTTGGAAGCATGACACACACACACAGTTGCTTTCAACACTACCTCCACCAAGGTAAGACCTCATCATTTCATGCACCATCTCATCCCCTCATTGTGTAAGGCTCTATTCACATCATACCCTTTAACTTCTCAACTAACCTACCACTAAAAATATCTCCGCAGGGACCCTAGGGAGTAAAGGGTTGGACAACCCCACCTGCACAGTTTTTCTCTAATCTTCAAAAGCCTTACACCCCCAATTTTCAAACTACCACTATCCGAGAAATGATGGCCCTCTACCACTACCACCATCATCCTTACCCTATCCACATCTTTTTCTACTACTAAAAACCTTTCAAATTTCTATTAATGCAATCACCTTAGAATTTTTACAGATCACCTACGGGCCAACCAAGGGAAAGGCCCGTGCCAACAACAAGTGTTGGCTTTAATACCACAACAACAACAACATTTTTAATCCTCTTATTCTTTGTGCTTGTTAAAGACAAAGTAGACTATCTTTGAAATGGAAAGAGTATTTATTACTCCTCCTTATAGTAATGGATGAGATAGAAGTGCAGTATATTTACATTCATTCATTCCTGTACACCTAGGCTGATATGATTGTCTTTGTGGACTCTGGAATCTAAAGTCTACACTGAATCACTGGGTTTAGTAGAAGAGAAATTGTAGCCATCGCTGCCTGTAAAATCAAAGCTATAGAATTTGTAATTAAATTCATTTTCACGCCACTTGCACCAACTGTATAGTTTTTCCATTTGGTTATCATGTGTATATTATGCTCAGTCAGCCCTCTTTTTTACGCGAGATCACACTTTGCAATTTCACCTACACGCGGCAGAGATAACTGCAATACCTGTTGAATAATAAACCACATTTGAAATTAAAGATTTTTAAGGATCGAAGATTTCAAATCCCTTACACTGTACGTGCCTCACCCTATTTACCTCTTTCTCCACCCAGCTCGTTTCACCTCTCGCTGTATAGGCCTACTGTATATCCATTAACTGTAGTGAAAAATGACAACTATGAAATAAACCGAATTTTAATTAAATTGGTGTTTCACTTAATTGTATCGTATTTGTAAATAAAAACATAGCAAATTGTAATATTTTCCATTGTTATGTTTATACTTTCCAAAGTAAACTGATTAACCGTGCGTGGTCTGCCGTCGTTAACCTCAATTTTAGGATCAAATAACTCCCTGGCACAGTGTAAAATCCGGACGTCGGATGTCGTCCGGTGTAGCAGGAAATTTTTCCCCCCTGGCTGAAATTCCCCCCGGGAAAATTAGCCTAGGATCGATTTCCCCCCCGGGAAAAGCAGCCCGGGCTGTTATTCCCCCGGGGGGAATTTCAGCCCTAGGATATTTTTCCCCCCTAGGCCATTTCTCCCCCCACCCTCCCGTACAGAGAAACTATTTTGATGAATTAAATAATCAACGGTAAGTTTGACAAAATATTAGGAAATATATATATATATATATATATATATATATATATATATATATATATATATATATATATATATATATATATATATATATATATATATATATATAATGAAAACCTTACTCTTCTTTCGTACTGTCCAGCACGAAATAAAAAGTACACTTGATGATAAGAAGCACTATGGATGAGAAAGGAGATGATACCAATTCATTTGTGTTACCAGAGATTATGGGGGAACCGAATGGGAAACCTGGGGTTTTAGGGTGGGGAAATGTCATAAACGAGTGATTTATAGCATTAATAATGGTCAGAAATGCTAAATGAGAACAAGGTAACCAGTTGGTAAAACATATGGATCATGTAAGTGGCTGAACATAGGCCAAACATGATTATTTAACACATTTGAGATTTGTAAAATGGTACAAAACCTAACAAACCCACCTAACCTAACCTAGTAGTTCCCAGGTCACAACCCCTTGCCGGGGGCAAGCCCCCGGACCCCCTTCCCAGGTCACAGCCCCTAGCCGGGGGCAAGCCCCCGGACCCCCTTCCCAGGTTACAAACCTTTGCAGGTCACAACCCCTTGGACTATCCCAATATCAGCCTTCATCATAAATTCTTTAAACAAACCGGCATTTTTTTTTTTCTTTTTTGCATTTGGAGCTTTATAGTTACGTCTGCACAAATTTCTTGAATTGAGGATATATATACTAAAGAATTTGATTGTTCCCTCACATCCTTCGAAATCAGCAAGTTTGTTTTCTAAGCAATATTGCATGGGGTTTGATACGGATTCACTAAGAAACTGAGCAGCACGCTTAAAATTCATTGTTCTTTTTATCCACGCAATATGTTGTGACCTCAATTTATTGCCTAAATGTAACCCTTCATTGTCTTGCAATTTGCGCAGCTTTTCTATGAAATCCCAATGAAATTGATTTCCATGGCAAACGAAAAAAAAAAAAATAATGGTTACCTCCACCAAGCAAAGGGGGAATCTTGGCCCAGAGGGGGGAATATTATCCTGGGACAAAGTTCCCCCGGGGGGATATATATCCTGGGCCATATTTCCCCCGAGGGGAATTTCGGACGGGGGGAAAACCAGACCGTTACACCGGGAGAATAGAAAACCCCTTGTATCACCGGTAAATGCGCCATAATACACCACTTTTTTGACACTGGTAATTTTCACTGATACTTTCTGTTATTTCCTGAATAAATGTTCGAAAAATATTGATAATTGGGCTCAAGCCATGGCGTCCTGATGGAAGGTTCCTTTTTGGTAGCTTCCTTGGGTAAATAACTACTAAGATATTCCCAGAGAATTTAACCACAGGTTATCACAGAATTCTAACTTCTGGAGCGAGTATCCTAAAGGTTTCCCTTTAAGACATCGTATATCAACAGGGGACGCATGTATTAACGCGCCACATAGCTATCTACACCCCGAACAGAGTTAATGCTTCGGTGTGTAGGGGCTGAGAATAGCTGGGAGCCGTTCCATAGCTAATCTCATTCGTGGCTACTACTGATACTCGAGACGTAAACAAACGGGCGCCATTGCTTAAATGACGTCACGTCCGTCTTTATCCTTTGTTCAGTAGCTCGCCCTACTTAGACGGATTTTCCCTGTGCTTTACTTATCGCTTTGCATCTACGTAATGTCGCTACCTTCAGCCTCGCCTTCTTCTGGAAAGTTGAGTACAAGGTTCCAGTATTGTTTAGTTAAGCTCTGACCGTAAAGTAAATATTACTTTCCGAGATAATTGCTGTTTTGTGGCAGAGCTGTGCCTCTACCGGACCCGCCATTTTATGGCGTCGTTGTTGTTATGCATGCCTTATTTAGTTAGCCACAACAACGCTTCCGGCCTTATTTACTAATCGATTACATTAGTTTATTTAGTCTTCATAGCTAGGAACTTTTATATCGTGTTTCGACGCTTTTTATCGGTCATCGATTGACCTCATACCAGTCGGCTACTATAGCCCCCAGGCCAGAGCGCCGGTATATAAGTGTTCATGCATGATTTTATTAGTGATCCTAGGCTAAGTTATGAAGATAGTGGCATTATTTTACAATACTTTCGACCGTGATGCAAGTGTTTTTTCGCCTTCAGGGACCATATAGGGGATAGGTTAGTTAGTGTCCCTTCCTAACCTAACCTACTTGTAGGACCCCTATATGCTTCCTTCATCCCCTGCCTTGGCATTCCCTCTGTTTAGCCTTGATTCCCTTTCTAAGTAGAGGGATCAAGTGTCTAATGGAGTATTCATCGCCTCTCAGTCCTCCCTAAGGGAATGAACCCCCCCTTAGGGTTGCGTCCGAGAGTGAGGATAGGCTAGCCCTTCCTATATGGCTAGGAATAGTCTATGACTGTCCTGCGATAGCGATATGTCTTCTATCTTTCCTAGTTCGGGGCTCTTAGCCCTGCTCTAGGTTAGATTTTGGAAGGTTACTCTGTCCCCTGCTGAAACTGTACCCATGCACCGTTTCAGCCTGGCTGCCTTTTCTTAGGTTAGGGAGTGTCCTCCCTTTCCCTAGTGGCCGCTCTGGTACAGAACCCCTTCCTTGGAAGACTCTTCTCTTCTCCCCTCCCCACCTATCTCTTGTATAGCCTAGCCTACACTTAGGTTAGTCTATACCCATCTGTCCCCTGTCCTACAACTCCTCCTTAGGGTGGAGTGATAGGACTACCTTGAGCTTCCTTGTGCAGTCTGCTCTGGTACATATACCCTTCATAGTGTCCTATGGGGTTAGCCACTGGATGTGTTCTGCATGTGGAGGTCTCTCCCCTCTTGGGTGTCCCCTACCCCTCCCTTGGGCTACCCTAGCTCCCGGTCCTCTGTGACCCCTGCTCCTGGGTGATAGAGCCTGCCTCTATCATGGGTACACCCTCTCAGGGGGGGATGTCTGGGAGTCCATGACTGGACTTCTTACATCCCTCCCCCTGTCTCTCTCACTATCCGGGTGCCGGTCCCTTGCCGCCTCCACTGTCGGCGATACCCGCCTCCTACCTTGGTGACTCTCCCCTACCCTCATGCCGCCAGCCCCCCCGCTTGCCGGAGGACTGTCGACCGCCGCCGGCTCCCGCCGACGGCTCTCCTCCTTCCTCCTAGCTTTGCCGTCCGCCTGCCGGTCGGCCACCGGAGTGCCGGTATCCACTGCCGGCAACCTGGTTCAGCTATAACCATCCTTGTCCCAGTCACCAATCCGGCATCCTCCGACTGCCGGAGCCGCCGCTCCTCTGCCGGCGTGCCGGCGTGCCGCCGTTGTGCCGGCGGCCGCCACCCTGGTTTTACTCTTGACTTACATTTTGTCTGTCCTAATGCCAGAAACTCTGCTGGAGCGGCCTCCGGCGTGCCGGAGGTCTGCCGGAACCTCGCGGAGGCGTCAAGAATACTTGCACCCCCTTCTCCTAGCTATCACTTGTATACTGATAGCCCTACACTGCAAACAGATAGCCTGTTTACATTCTTTAGATCAGTGCCTTGGTACTGTTCTATTAGTAATCATGCTGTCCCTTTGCATTCTTCAAAATTCCAGCATGCTGCGTGCATCTTAGCGCGGCTGGTTGCCGGAAGCAGTTACCCTAAGGGACCTGTTAGCCCCCTAATTTGGGACTGAGTGATCTCAGTCCCAAACTTATCCTTGGTTTTTTCCATGGAATTCCATTGCCCTGTGGAATTTCAAGGAATACTATCCTGTGCCTTCGGCCATCTCGGATTATCCAGGGATAAAGCTTGCGGTAGCCAGCCGGGCGGGATGCATGGAGTATGTTTTCTTTACTACTTCAATCTCTATGCATCACACCCTTTCTTTAAGTTAAAATTAATGATTAATCTTAACTTAGCTTAAGAACCATTCTTATGACTCCCCCCATACTCATTTTCTCTTTCTTCCACAGGAGGAGCAGATGAAGTGTGACTTCGACTTCTGCGCTGTGAAACGCCCGCACTTCTCCGGGCATACGGCTTGCAGGACTCACGCCCCTTGTGCTAACAAGAAAGGGGATCTGAAATTCTGGGACCCACTGAATTGTACGGTCTGCCAGGCTCAACTAGTTGATGCCTTCCATAACCCTCCCTCAGCGGAGGTCAGGGACACTTCTCGGGAGAAGCTACGCAAGTGGGTGCGTGGCTTCCAGAAGAATGCCACCGGACCGTACCTGGCCACTGAAGAAATGAGGTCACTCTTGTTCCCTAAGGCCTCCCCTGATTCAGTGGTACCCAAGGATGTGATTCCCACTGTCCAAATTACAGTGGAACCTGATGTTGTCATGGCCCAGTCCATGCACGAGTGCCGCCTGGATTCCGAAGATGACGAACATATGTCGGATGTCTCGGAAGACACGGAGAAGACCCTTATGGCTCAAGGAGCTGAAGATGACGAAGACCAGGTGGAATACGCCGAGTCGGAGCAAGAGGTCGCTCCTCCTTCCATCTCCGCTCCTACTCCTACACCGACGGAAGTATCTATCCCGTCTACCTTCACGACCCCGGATCCCTCTTCATCCACTCAAGAAATGATCCGGTTGATTAGAGCCATCATGGACGACAGGTTAAAGGAGAATCAGGAGTTCATCAGGTCCATGATGGGATCCAGAGAACCGAAGAGGATTTCGGTTAAGGATCTCCCCGCTTGCTCACATGCCAACCCATGGAGGTATGCTGAGCATATGGTTATCGCGACCGGCAGGATCTTTATCAGCGACAAGATCGGCACGGTCCCTTTGGAAGACGTGGAGTTCTTCCCAAACTTCGAGGCCTACCCGGACTGTTACGTCCGACTTCGTTCTGAACCTGCCTCTAAAGAAGAGACCGAACCGAAGGAAGAGATAGTGTTCGATCTCGCGAAGGCCCAGGCTATGCTAGCCAACACATTCAAGAGTAGGGGTTTTACCTGCTCTAAGCTTCCGGCCCTGAGCAAGAAGCACCCTACTTATGTCGCACCTGAAAATGCGGTACTTCCATTCTGGGAAAAGGCCTTCACTGCGTGCCTTAAAGCTGTGGAAGAGGGGAAAGCCTGCCCTGCACTGGAGGAGTGCAGACCCTTCTCCATAGTCACTCCCCCTGACGCTCGACACTGGAAGGATATCCAGCATACGTTCGTCGTGGGAAAGCTAGATCCTGACGTCGCCGGACGTCAGTTTAACGAAGACCTCCCTAAGCTCAACGATCACCTCCTTCGTCGGGAACAAGATACGAAGGAGAGGCTCGCAGCATCCATGTCTCACCAAGTCCAACTTGAAATTATGGCCTGTGACACCAGAGTACCAGACCACTACATGGTACTTTCCAAATCCCACATGACAACCGTGATGAAGGACTTGTACCACTTCATGAAGGCTCGGAGAGCCTGTCGTGAATTCGTGTTCGCAGGTGCCACTGTGAAACACGAACCCCGGAGGCTGATTTCCTCCAACATCTGGGGCAAACACTTCTTTCCTTCTGACCTTGTGAAGGAAATCACCGACAAAGCCGCCACGGAGAATAGGAACCTTCTCCACAAGTGGGGCATGTCAAGAAAGAGGAAACCCTCTCAGGACGACGGACCTCAACCTAAGAGGAAATCCTCAAAACAGAAACCCCAGTAACGTCAACCAAGACGTCAGTTTCCGGGACCCGCTACCTCCCAAGTGGCAGCTCAGCCACAACAGACCTTTCAATTGGTCACCCAACCGGTGTTGTCACAGTCACCGGTCTTCACCCCTGCTTTCGAGCAACAGACAACTACCTTTCGTCCCAAAGGTAGAGGCTCAAACAGAGGTGCAAGCAGAGACGCGTCTCGCCGTCCCTCCAGAGGCAGAGGAGGAAAGGGAGCTAGCGGCCGAGGCAGCAAGCCCTCGGGACACCAGAAGCAATGAAGTGCTTCCGGTGGGAGGAAGACTCCGCCAATTCCAGGATCGTTGGACCTTCGATCCCTGGGCACACAGCATCGTCAAGAAGGGTCTAGGCTGGAGTTGGACTCAACCACCCCCAACCTTCCAGCAATTCTTCCAACAATCAACCCCCCTTCTGGAAGAATATGTCCTAGATCTCTTGAACAAGAAGGTGATAAGGAAGATAAAGTCCACCAGGTTCCAAGGGAGACTGTTTTGTGTCCCCAAGAAAGACTCCGACAAACTCAGAGTCATTCTGGACTTATCCCCCCTCAACAAGTTCATAGCGAACGACAAGTTCAAGATGCTGACTCTTCAACAGATAAGGACCCTTCTGCCTCGAGGTTCCTACACGGTCTCCATAGACCTGGCGGATGCCTACTGGCACGTTCCAATGAACCATCACGCTTCCTCCTACCTAGGATTTCGACTCCAAAGGAAAAGCTACGCCTTCCGGGCCATGCCCTTCGGCCTCAATGTGGCCCCTCGGATCTTCACAAAGCTGGCGGACGCCATAGTACAACAGCTCCGCCTCCGAAACGTCCAGGTGATGGCCTACCTCGACGACTGGCTAGTCTGGGCTCCATCGCCCGAAGATTGTGTAAAATCTTGCAACAAAGTCACCCAGTACCTAGAACACCTGGGATTCAAGATCAACGAGAAGAAATCTCGCCTCTCTCCAGCTCAGAAGTTCCAGTGGTTAGGAATCCAATGGAACCTTCAGTCACACCGCCTTTCCATCCCCCAGAAGAAAAGGAAGGAAATAGCAGGGTCTGTCAAGCGACTACTGAAATCCAGACGAATTTCAAGACGCCAGCAGGAACGAGTTCTAGGCTCTCTACAGTTCGCCTCAGTAACAAACCCAGTGCTTCGTGCACAGCTAAAGGATGCCGCGGGAGTCTGGAGACGTTCTGCATCCATCGCTCGAAGAGACCTCAAGAGACGGCTTCCAAACAGACTTCGACTTCTCCTCAAGCCGTGGTCGGAAGCAAAGGCCCTGAAAAGGTCCATTCCTCTTCAACACCCTCCTCCATCACTCAACATCCACACGGACGCTTCGCTGGAGGGTTGGGGAGGTCACTCCCACCAAAAACAGGCTCAAGGCACCTGGTCTCCCCTGTTCAAGACGTTCCACATAAACATCTTGGAGGCCATGGCGGTCCTTTTAACTCTGAAGAAATTATCCCCGCCTCCCTCGATCCACATTCGTCTAACCCTAGACAACTCGGTGGTAGTTCGTTGTCTCAATCACCAAGGCTCAAGATCGCCCCAGATAAATCAGGTGCTTCTCCCAATCTTCCATCTGGCAGAGAAGAAGAAGTGGCACCTGTCTGCAGTTCACCTACAAGGATTCCGCAACGTGACAGCGGATGCTCTATCTCGAACAAACCCGATAGAGTCGGAATGGTCTCTAGACGCAAGATCATTCTCCTTCATCTCTCACCAAGTCCCAGAACTTCAGATAGATCTCTTCGCAACGAGCGACAACAATCAACTTCCTCGGTATGTGGCCCCGTACGAGGACCCCAAGGCAGAAGCAGTGGATGCCATGTCACTGGACTGGAACAGATGGTCCAAGATCTACCTGTTCCCTCCCACCAACCTTCTGCTGAAAGTCCTCTCCAAACTGAGAACCTTCAAAGGGACAGCGGCCCTAGTGGCTCCCAAGTGGCCCCGGAGCAACTGGTACCCCCTGGTCCTGGAGCTGCAGCCCAAGCTGATCCCTCTCCCGGGCCCAGTTCTCTCCCAACAAGTACAGAAGTCGACTGTCTTCGCTTCATCATCGAAAATCAAGGACCTTCATCTCATGATTTTCTCTCCCTAGCCGCAAAGAAGAGGTTTGGGATCTCGAAGAAAAGTCTGGACTTCCTAGAGGAATACAAGACCGAATCCACAAGACGGCAATACGAATCATCCTGGAGGAAATGGGTCTCCTTCGTCAAGACAAAAAATCCTAAAGAAATCACAATTGATTTCTGCATGTCCTTCTTTATTCACCTTCATGGACAGGGATTAGCAGCCAATACGATTTCAACCTGCAAATCGGCCTTGACCAGACCAATTCTATATGCTTTCCAAATTGATCTGTCCAGCGACATCTTCAACAAACTACCGAAAGCATGTGCTCGCCTACGCCCAGCACCCCCACCGAAACCGATCTCCTGGTCATTAGACAAGGTGCTCCATTTCGCCTCCAACTTGGATAATGATTCATGCCCTCTCAAGGATCTGACTCAGAAAGTTATATTTCTCTTTGCTCTTGCTTCGGGAGCTCGAGTCAGCGAAATAGTGGCATTATCAAGAGAGGAAGGATACATCCTGTTTACCGATACAGGAGACGTTACCCTCTCCCCTGATCCGACGTTTCTCGCCAAAAATGAATTACCCACCAAAAGATGGGGCCCCTGGAGAATATGCCCCCTGAAGGAAGATGTCTCTATATGCCCAGTAGAGAGCCTCAAGGTCTATCTTCGCAGAACTTCGAACTTTGGTGGAGACCAACTCTTCAAAGGAGAAACATCGGGCAGCGACCTGTCACTGAAACAATTAAGAGCGAAAATCACCTACTTCATTCGCAGAGCGGATCCTGACAGTACACCCGCCGGTCATGATCCTAGGAAAGTTGCATAATCTCTGAATTTCTTTCAGAGTATGGACTTTGAAAGCCTTAAAAACTTCACAGGCTGGAAGTTCTCGCGCATTTTCTTTAAACATTATGCGAAACAATTGCACGAAGTCAAACATTTTGTGGTAGCCGCAGGTAGTGTTATGAAACCTGCACCTAACTCTGCAAAGAACAGTGAGTTACTTGGGACTCTAACTCTTCGGGTGCCTATGTTGACCCTCGAGCGATACATAGTGATGTCGAAAACACTTAGTTCTTTTATAACTGTTCTTATCCCAGGTGAAATGTCATAGTTGTCACACAAGTGCCGCATGCCCTGAGCATGATGTGTTTTTAATCAAAGACTTACGTTCCTCGAGAACGAGTGCCTACTAATAAACTTGAAATTCCTTTTCAGATTCAAGAGCAAGTCTTTATTACTATGTACATTATAATTACTGTAAATGAACTTTACTTATTGCTGCAATTCATTTAATTTCTGCATTTGTGAAATAAAATTTCTATTTTATTACCTGTGCGTCTCAATCAGCTCCTACTTACTATGAAATACATGCCTGTCATAGTTTTATTATCCCCTTTTTCCTTATGGTTATGGAGAAATTAAGATACTAACTCTTAATTTATATTCACTCTGATTATGTAATGTTCCAATACGAATACTTACTCTTCATACCCTGGAGATGAATCACCCTTCTCAGCACACAGTGCCCAACCACCACTGGTCTGCCTTTCAGAATGTTCCTATACGAATACCAAACATTCGGCTTCATCTCCAAGTTCTTCAAGTTCTTCTATCAGGATGAATAGCCCTTCAATACCACTTTGACGTCGGCATGGCCCGTGGGAACTTCACTGCCAAAGGGGGCAGGATGCTTCTTCCCTACGGTTCTTTACCAAGATTACTATGCTAATTTGTCAATGCCTTGGCACTTACTAATAGGGGAAAATCTACCACGATACATTGATTCTCTGGTATTCTTCCATCAGGACGCCATGGCTTGAGCCCAAAAAACGGATTTTGAGCGAAGCGAAAAATCTATTTTTGGGTGAGATAGCCATGGCGTCCTGATGGACCCTCCCTGCTACTTCGTCCAGTTTTTAGGTCCCACCCTGCTCTGCTGTATCATGGTGATGGGCAAGCAACTGGCTTCAGGATAAAGACGGACGTGACGTCATTTAAGCAATGGCGCCCGTTTGTTTACGTCTCGAGTATCAGTAGTAGCCACGAATGAGATTAGCTATGGAACGGCTCCCAGCTATTTTCAGCCCTTACACACCGAAGCATTAACTCTGTTCGGGGTGTAGATAGCTATGTGGCGCGTTAATACATGCGTCCCCTGTTGATATACGATGTCTTAAAGGGAAACCTTTAGGATACTCGCTCCAGAAGTTAGAATTCTGTGATAACCTGTGGTTAAATTCTCTGGGAATATCTTAGTAGTTATTTACCCAAGGAAGCTACCAAAAAGGAACCTTCCATCAGGACGCCATGGCTATCTCACCCAAAAATAGATTTTTCGCTTCGCTCAAAATCCGTTTTATTTTCATTTTATTGAGAATAAACTCAATCGGACGTCAACATTACACTATGTACTAAGTGATATTCTCAATAACATGAAAATGAACCAATATTTTTTCGGAGATTTATTCAGAAAATAACAGAAAGTATCAGTGAACATTACCAGTCACAAAAAAGATGTGTATTTTCGCGTCTTTCCCGGTGATACAAGCGTTTTTCTATTCTCTCGGACGGCATCCGACGTCCGGATTTTACACTGTGCCTAACTCCCTCATTATTAAGGTATGCTATTGAAGGATATTTCATATTTCCTAAGAGAAAGAATTATTGCTAAAATATATGTTTGGGTTTTATGAAATAAGCTATATTTCTGTTGAAGAAAGTATAAAAATTGAACAATAGGTGAGTTTTAACAAAGCTTACAACTTTACATCTTCATCATTAATGAATATGTTGTGACGGTGCCGAGTGAGGGTTGTGAACTCAAAGGCAGGATGCAATCAACTGAGTTATTTATTAAGGAACACTCTTCTTTATATACAAAACCTCAAGGCAACAGGACATAACATGTTCGAGAGACAGACAATGTTCAGAGCAAAACCGGAGACTTGATCATTCAGGTTCTTTTTAGTGCGAGGGAAGAGCGCAGATACAAGCATAATATATACAAAATAATTATGTACAATTGTGTGACACACGGTTGGTACATGGCTCCCCCTCTAAAAATGACATACTGAACGTGTTAAATAGGTGCCCTGAATCTGGAGAGGTAGTAGTAAAAACTGCGCCGATTAGCGGCAGTGAGTGACTGTAGAAGTCGTTGGTTGGGGTGCGAGCGAGTGGTGGATGATGGTTGGCTGTGTTGCCGCTCCGGCTCGTCACGGGGTAGGCGAGTGTGTCCTACAGCATTCATAGGCGTGTGTGTCCTACGGTATTCATAGGCGTGTCCTACGGCATTCATAGGCGAGTGTATCCTACAGCATTCATAGGCATGTGTCCTACGGCATTCATAGGCCTACGGCATTCATAGGTTTGTGTCCTACGGCATTCATAGGCGTGTCCTACGGCATTCACGTCAGCTTCGGTTGAAGTTGAATAGGTGTCCTCCTCGTCACGAGTGGAGGCGTTGATGGAAGTTTGAAAGTCATGAAGTGGGTTCACATCAGGAGGAGAGCCGTCTGCGGCAGGTTGCAGGCGAGTGATACTGGTCATTTTCCCGAGGGTGAGCGAAGCCCTTTGGTCCCTCAACGGTTGTTGAGAGAGCTGAAAAGGCATTGCTATATGGGCGGCTGGCAACGGCGAGTACTGCTGCAGAAGGTATGCGTTGACGGCATCATAGTAACGGTGAGAGGTGTAGGGGGGATGGGGAGGCGGGAGGAGCGAGTCACTCCGGGGTCACCAATGTGACGGAGCCGAGAGAGGAGGTGTGAACTCAAAGGCAGGATGCAATCAACTGAGTTATTTATTAAGGAACACTCTTCTTTATATACAAAACCTCAAGGCAACAGGACATAACATGTTCGAGAGACAGACAATGTTCAGAGCAAAACCGGAGACATGATCATTCAGGTTCTTTTTAGTGCGAGGGAAGAGCGCAGATACAAGCATAATATATACAAAATAATTATGTACAATTGTGTGACACACGGTTGGTACAATGTAAACATATCATCTCTTGGCAAAGATGTAAACAATCTTAGTTATCAAAATTGATGTTTTTGCTCTAATATTTTGAAATAATTCTTGTTTTTATTATCACTTTCTTGCTAATGGTAGCACCGAAGCGGCTCAGGGATGTTGTCTGTGATGGGGAAGGTGCCCCATATTCCTAAGTCGAGGGTAGGGGGTTTGGTCCCATTGAATGTGGCGATTATGTTGTTGACAGGAACTTCATCTTGTCTTGGTCTTTGCGATGTTGTTGAGAGAGGTGGCTATATCTAGTGGCCTGGAGATTGGGTATCTGGAGACGATGACTTTGCACTGCTGCTTGGCCGGATCTAGCAGCTCCAGTGAGCTTTCCTCCAGCAGGAAACTGACACTCTCCTGATTCTTAGGGGTGTGAATGAGCTCCCTTTTGCGATTTGGTCGGGTTGAGAAATTTGATTAGGAGTTGGCAGAAACGATAGCGTGAACTGCGGCATAGTGGGCTGGATCTTGAACTTGGGCAAAGGTGCAGCGACTGGCAGAGAGCTGGGGGATTGTTGCAGTGGCTTCATCCAACGGCTGGGTGAGACATACTGTGCAGTTACAGTCACGGTGGTGAATCCCATGAGAGTCGAGCGGGACACTTTCAGTGGGTTCGTCAGTTTTCCGTGGCAGAGGAAAGTAAGCTGGATGTCAGGTGGGCAGGAGCTGGGTTTGGAGTAGCTGCGTTGGTTATTTTTTGGTACAAGCTGGAGGCCGGTAGGTCTGATGAAGCCAGAGTTAGGCTAGAGGCAGGTGGGTCTGGAGGTGGCAGGCTGTGGCTGGGAGTAGGTGAGTCTTCTAGGGAAGGCTCAGCCTGCAATGGTTTGACATTGCTGGCACTGACACAGGCTTTTGTAGATCCGGTCATCTTCTTGCTTGGAGGTGGGAGGACAGCATCTCCAAACCAGCCCTCATGCATGTGAATATGTTTTTCTTAAGCAGTTTTATCTATAATATCTGCATTCCTCCTTGGGAAAATTCTGCTCTTGTAGAGAGGCAGGTCCCTTCTTCTACGAGTCACATTCAGGAAGAATGCATCATGGAATAGAGTGCAATCATCACACCAACAATAGATCTGATGATGGCAGGCTTTCAAGTCCACCTCAATATTCAATTTGATTATGAAATGACCCCATACATAATCTCTTGAATAAGAGTATCTGTGACATGGAATGCACCTTTCCTTGGAATCTAGTGGGCAGAAGCCCTGGCAGGGGAAGTCATTGGATTTGTAGATGGTATTACAGATGAATGTCAGGCTGTAAGAGCTCATGGTAGGCAAGGCCAGGGAGCCTGGTGTCCCCTGTGCCAGGTAAGCCGATTCTTGGGCAAGCTGAGATGTCCTTCCTCTTTGGGTGCTGAGCTACGACTGATTTCACTTAAGCACACAACTACAGTATATGATTATACTGAACATATATGTAGTTAAGGCAATCCTTCCATACGAACAAAACAACTGTTTGGTTGTTATTAGGCCGTAACCAGAGAAATGGATCCAATGTAGTACTGTCTGCCCAGTCAAAGGACCCAATAACTCTCTAGCGGTGGTATCTCATTGGATGGCTGCTGCCATAGCTAATCTACTACCTACAAACACATTGAGAAATTCAAATATAGACTTTTTCAGATATAAGAAATATAAGGAATAATTTAAAAACTGTTTGAAAGAATAATAAAATTAACAATTGCATGAATTAGAGTTTCATAAGAGATGTTACTTTCAAACTCAAATCCGCTGTTGTATGTAACAATAAGTAATTAAACCTATATATGTGCATTGTGCAGTTCAAAAAAGTATTATCTTTGAAAGGTCAAAAGGACTTTATTCTCTTCCTGGTAATATTGATTACAGTTTATATAATACAGTTACATTCAATAGTTCCTGCACATTTTGTCTGTATTTCTGATACCTTAATTACACGCCATTT
The DNA here is from genome assembly GCF_036898095.1 of Palaemon carinicauda. Taxonomy (NCBI): domain Eukaryota; kingdom Metazoa; phylum Arthropoda; class Malacostraca; order Decapoda; family Palaemonidae; genus Palaemon; species Palaemon carinicauda. The sequence goes on from NC_090754.1 coordinate 47,221,602, forward strand.
GTCTTGCACGAAATATAGTGATAGGTGTATCTCATACGTTTCTGTCTAGCAAACAATCTTGTCATTGGAGGTACTCTTTTACAACACAAAAACATCCACTTCTATACATGGACTTCACCATGTGGCAATTACAACAATCAGACAGATCAAATTGCCATTAATAAAGAGAGAAGGAGGACTCTGAGAAATGTAAGAAGCTATAGAGGTGCAGATGTTGGTAGTGACCACCAGCTCCTCCTCATTGCCACACTGAAATTAAAACTGGAAGCACCCAACAGAAAGGGAGATAGAATACTTAGGTTTGATACAAATAAGCTTTTAGAAGAAGAGCTCTGAGAAACAATTGCAATTAAATGTAGGAATTGATTACATTTGTCTGGTTACGGCTCATTCTTTCTTTGCCTACACATACAACCGAATAGTCTGGCCTATTCTTTACACATTCTCCTCTGTCCTCATACACCTGACAATGCTGAAATTCCCAAACAATTCTTCTTTGCTTAAGGGGTTTAATACTGCACTGTAATTGTACAGTGGCTACTTTCCTCTTAAGGGTAAGGGTAGAAGAGACTCTTTAGCTATGGTAAAAGCAGCTCCTTTATAGGAATACAGTATAACACTCATCGATACTGCAGTGTATTTTACTGTTAATATACTGCTATCACTAAAGCTAAACTGAACTGTAAGTGTTCACTGTTTTCGTCCAGACGACTTGACTCACCGCACACACAGCCTACATTTCTGTAATTCTGTGCTTTACAATATTTGTACAGTACAATTTAACATTAACTAAGTGTATCTATTTCATAAACGACCTTTTTGTATGAAGTTTTACACAGCAATCTTGAAAAATGGTGCAATTCCTAACGGTCGTCCCTCACGCAGTAATACGACGTCTACAGTAACCCAGTAATAATATTTGTGGTGTATGTATCATAGCAGCTGAGCAGCATGTGGAAGACTTAGTAACTGAAACTACAGTTTACTGGAATTTTTTAAGTGACTAGACTGTACAGTCTTAAACTGTGCCACCTTTTATTACCCCTTGCCCAAGAACAGCAACGGATGCCTTCTCGTGTCGTCCAGGAATCAGCTATCATTTATCTCCCAGTCATCTTTGACCCTACGACTCGCCCTTCCCCAATCCTACGAGGGCACAACGCAGATGTGTCTTACGTCTTAGTGAATGTTGATGGAGAAGGAAGTAATGGAATGTCAGGATTCCCCCCAAGGTGAGGAAAGACAGATGAATGATCTCTGGAGACGTGTCCTGAGGTTCATAACCACCGAAGCTATATTTTTTTGAGAATAAAGTTCTCTTTGAACCTTTATGAGTCCTGCTTATGAATTTTTTTTTTTTTTTACAGACTAACTAAATAAACAATTAAACACAAAGTGACTTAACATGAGGTATGACTTGCCAAATCATCTGTCCACTTGGGAATACTTCCACTCTGCCATCAAAGGAATTGCCCACCAGCTCCACTGGTGCTTACGCCCCTGTTCACTCTAGGAATCTTAGTAGTTGACTAACCATGACATCTAGGGGCCTAGGTACAGTAGCTCTTACAGTGAGAAGTAAGATCTTTCCCCAAAATAGAACACAAAGAGTCATTACTACAGCTTCTTGCCTTGGCGAATTCTGGGAGGCGACATCGCGATTCGTATCTCGGCAGGAATGACCAGCTCGTCATCGGTCATCCAATGGGCACAAACACCAATGTTCTCTTCGTTGGTCAGCCTCAAAAGATTGACTGATACCTCATCCAGTTCTGTTGATGATGAAAACATGGCCATACTGATACATGTTAACGAGTAAGAAGGAACGATGATTCACTCTCTGTCAGTCATCAAAGTAGATGAGTGTGCGGTTTGCCACGACGAAGAACTGTCAGCCAGGAGTGTGGTAAAAGACCAGCTCAGTTGTCTAGTAATTGTAGTAGGTACAGATGAATCTGTATACCCTCGAATGGCGGAAAATATCTTCAAGTTGAACGGGAAGTTTCCAGCCATTAGCCTCTTTTATGCAAACCCTGTGGCTGACCATGAGGAACCTTACTAACACTCTTTGCACCAACTCTCCATCTATACCCTTCTTCTTTTCAAACTAATGCGTCATTTGCTCGACTGAGATTTGGTCACCCAGAGTCTCGGGAGACCATATCATCCTCTCGTTGGCCTCAAGCCGAGTGGCATTCAGAGCTGGTATGTCTTTGTACTTGGCTAATTAGATTTCATATTGGCCCACATTCTTTTGTCTGTACCATGGCCTTCCACTGTCCTTGATTAGAGTTCTCTTGCTTGGGCACGATGTTCTGTGCTGTTGCTCTTCCTCCTGTATTTGAAGTTTTTTATAGTTTATATGAGAAGGATCTAATTTCATGTTACTGTTCTTGAAATATTTCATTTTCGTTGTTTATTCTTCTCTTGTAGTTTATTTCTTTGTTTCCTATCCTCACTGGCCTATTTTTCCCTGTTGGAGCCCTTGGGCTTACAGCATCTTACTTTTCCAACTAGGGTTGTAGCCTAGCTTGTAATAATAATAATAATAATAATAATAATAATAATAGTATATTGGATACTCTGTCTTATCTCTCTTCTAATAACTTGGTATTAACTAGAATCGAACACAGGCCCATCGCATCGCATCGCGAGTTGAGTCGCCTTACGACTGCAATTTGAGAGCTATAGAGCTCGGGAGATACTAATTGTAATGGAACGTGTTGAATGGCCTGACACTAGCCTGAAATTGTCTGCTTATTTAACTGATTCGTGTTTGCCGCTTGCACCAGAATCCTAAGGTTAGTTGGAAGAAGGTTGTTTGTGTGTGTTTGTTTGTGAACAGCTTCCTGGCCACAATTTTAATCGCAGAGTAATGAAATTTGCAGAGATTAACTATTATGTAAAAAGCCGGATAAGATTATATTTTGGGAGGTCAAGGTCAAAGGGCAAGGTCACGGTCAAGCAAAATGTCCAATTCACGTAATCAGCCATAAGTTTGGACATTGTTATCACAGACACTTCAAACTTGGTTCATATATAAGTGTATGAAAATCCACGCCAATTAATACATGTTATGGTCAAAGGTCAAGATCAAGGTCGAGCAAAAGGTCGAGAAATAAGCTCCCGAGGCGATATATATATATATATATATATATATATATATATATATATATATATATATATATATATATATATATATATGTATATATATATATATATATATATATATATATATATATATATATATATATATATATATATATATATATATATATATGTGTGTGTGTGTGTGTGTGTGTGTGTGTGTGTGAAACTCCTATCTTAATTTTTGTTCAAGTCCCAATCTGTGCATTTCCTTGTCTGTCTTCGAAGTCTTCTCCTTAGGAATATTTTCTCTTTCTTTCCCACACTTTGTCTAAGAGCTGTCAACCATCGCCTTATAGTTTATTCGTCCATTCTTCTTTATAAGGATCAATGAAATATTAAATGCCGACGGCACACCTCATGCAGTACACTGTAGGCTTTCCCTAAAGGGTCTATGCAACGTGTCCCTGATATGAGAGAGAGAGAGAGAGAGAGAGAGAGAGAGAGAGAGAGAGAGAGAGAGAGAGAGAGAGAGAGAGAGAGAGAGTTTGATACTGAACAATAGGCCTACTAGGTTGGTTTGCTTTGAGGGATCAGACAAAAATCTCCCACCATCACCAATTCGCAGTGGCCAACGTGGTGATGAAAACTGGCCAAACCCCAACATGGATAAGGACATGTCTGAGGCCTTTGTCCTGTAGTGAATACTTTATATATATATATATATATATATATATATATATATATATATATATATATATATATATATATATATATATATATATATATTAATTTGTACGTAGATAATTTAATATTTAGCCTTTCATCTTAATTTGTTTTCCTATCTCATTCATGTTTAATTCCTTATTTCCTTTCCTCACTGAGTTATTTTTCCCTCTTGAAGCCCTTTGGCTTATAGCATCCTGCTTTTCCAACTAAGGTTGTAGCTCAGCTAATAATAATAATAATAATAATAATAATAATAATAATAATAATAATAATAATATTCAAAGTTGTTTATATTGTTAAAATATATTAATGAAATTACATTCTTCAAATTTGTTGGCTCAAAAAAAATGCTTAAGTTATTACAGAAAATGACTCTCTTTGGAAGAACCAACCACCTTGTTTGCTTGTTAGCCAAGGTCTTTCAATTCTTCAATTCAACTGTTTATTATACTAAATTTTACTTTTTATTCAATTTCCAATTTAGCATATTAATTTACATAAATTTAGTTTTGATTTATGTGAAATACATTACTGTTTATTTTGCTTTGAAAATACACTGAATGAAAATTGACTGAAAGACTCCAGCCAATTGGAAAACAGCTTCTAACTATCTCAGCCAAAGAATGAAAGTTTAAGCCAATGAGAGACTGGCTTACAAAGGGCTTCTGTTGGAGGCCTCTGATTGGCTGAGGGAATATACAATGGTTTTCAGAGCATTCCCCTACGAGCCCTGAAGGAGTGAAGATCAAAGGTCAGTTGAGTGGTAGATTTAAAAATTGATTTTGAATTTAGATATATTTATTAATTGGTAGGATTTTACAGTTATGAAATCTATAGGAAAAATGGACATTTTATTTGTTAATAAGATGTTGGTTTGATTAAAATGTAAGATATATGATGAAAATTGGCCAGAAACCAGACATAGTTAAAGACATGTCTGAAGCCTTTGTCCGGTTGTGGACCAGAAATGGCTGCATTTGATTATATACATATATATATATATATATATATATATATATATATATATATATATATATAATATACATATATATATATATATATATATATATATATATATATATATATATATATATATATATATATATGTATATGTATATGTATATGTATATGTATATGTATATGTATATGTATATGTATATATATATATATATATATATATATATATATATATATATATATATATGTATATATATATATATATATATATATATATATATATATATATATATGTATATATATATGTATATATATATATATATATACATATATATATATACATATATATATATATATATATATATATATGTATATATATATATGTATATATATATGTATATATATATATATATATATATATATATATGTATATATATATATATGTATATATATATATATATATATATATATATATATATATATATATATATATATATATGTATATATATATATGTATATATATATGTATATATATATGTATATATATATATATATATGTATATATATATGTATATATATATATGTATATATATATGTATATATATATGTATATATATATATATATGTATATATATATGTATATATATATATGTATATATATATATATATATGTATATATATATATATATGTATATATATATATATGTATATATATATATATATATATATATATATATATATATATATATATATATATATATATATATATATGTATATATATATATATATATATATATATATATATATAATTATATATATATATATGTATATATATATATATATATATATATATATATATATATATATATATATGTATATATATATATATATATATATATATATATATATATATATATATATATATATATATATATATATATATATATATGTATATATATATATGTATATATATATATGTATATATATATATGTATATATATATATATATATATATATATATATATATATATATATATATATATATATATTATCCTTTTCTAGTCCTGTGCAGGACAAAGGCATCAGACATATTTTTTATTCATGTCTGGGGTCTGGCCATTTTTCATCATCATGCCGGCCAGTGCTCATTAATGGTAGGAGATTTTTGTCTTCGCTCAGAGCAAACCAACCTAGTATAGGTGCCCCTGACTAGTACACCTTTGCTGCTCATGGCGATACGCAAACCCTTTCACCACATTAAGGTTTCTCAGAATAGATTGCTTCGATTATATGTCAGTGTAAAGTCATTGAAACATCGTAACCTATTTCATGAGGTCATAAACACGATAATATGTATATTTAATTAGCGTTTCATATATGTATATATATATATATATATATATATATATATATATATATATATATATATATATATATATATATATATATCACCGGTAGTTGAGGGATTGAGTAACTACCTGTCATTAAGGAGTGACTGACAGGTGAGAGAGTTGATGGTTGGACCAAGTGGACCACGAAATTTAGACTTTTTTAATCAACGAATAATGTTGGTTAGAGTTGAAGTTATTTATTATTTTGGTTTTCCCTTTTTTAAATTAATTGCACGCTCTGTCATGATTAATGCTAATTATAATAATTAATCGGACTTAGTTCATTGATCAATACAGCGAACTGATCTATTTCTTGTGTATTTGATTTATATATATCATCATCATCATCTCCTACGCCTATTGACGCAAATGGCCTCGGTTAGATTTCCCCAGTCGTCTCTATCTTGAGATTTTAATTCAATAATTCTCCATTCATCATCATCTACTTCGCTTTTTATAGTCCTCAGCCATGTAGGCCTGGGTCTTCCAATTATTCTAGTGCCTATATATTACTGATGTCATTTTTTAAATTACTGATTTATTTAATTTATCAATACAGCGAACTGATCTATTATTTGTGTACTTGATTTATTTATTTATTATTGATGTATTTTTTTTATACTTTATCATTAATTAGTGACTTATAAACGATGTAGTTAATTATTCCTGCTGTAATTAAGTTAAATTGATGTAATTTCGATTAATACTGATGGCATTCAATTTTACGGGTGTAATCTATTGATATAATGAAGTCATTATTAAACAACATGCTTATATTACTCTGAAGTAATTTAGTGTGAATATATTAAATCCTAAATGGTGTGATTAATTACGTGTTATTAATTCATAGCTGTAATTGTTAATATAATCATTTAGATTAAGTTTTGAACATTTAGGTCTTTTTGTGAGTTTACGATAATAATTTGAAAATCTCGAAATATGTGTATTGTTATCACCATTTCATATTCATTTTATATCCATCGTTAACATTAATTTCCTTTTGGGAAACGACTGTTTGTTTATAAAATGTCTTCAAGGAAATTTTAGTTGTTTTCATAACAATTTCGATTTGTTTTCCTAAAACGTCTTGTCTTCATTTGGAAAAGACATTGTTAACCTTCATGTTTGGTTACAAAAGACGCCTCACTCTCTTCATTGACTGCCAAATTATGCAAATCTGTTGGTTTTCTCTAATTTTTATTACTCAAAAGTGTCACTATTTGTGAATTGTATATTTTATGGACACTTGTAAGTAATAACTCCATTTTTAATTTAGTATATATTTTAAACAAATATATCAATTGTACATTGGTTTCACGAACTTCTGTTTGGTTAACTATGTTGATGTTAGTTCCAGGTCGTTTACAGAGGAAACAAGGATAGTTTTTTTCTTATAGTTCTATAGTTCTTTATAACTCTAATGTACTTCCCATGTGTCAAATTACTTTAAATTATGGAAAAGTAATAGAGAAAAACAATAGCTTTGAATGATTTAGCAGTATATGGAGAGCCTGGTCTTGTAAACAGATAGTTTAACCTGTTGAATTTCGTGATGTCAAAGAAGGGTTTTTGCAATATTATTTTTCTTAATGTGTGAATAATCTTACCCTAGGATTCGTGGTTAAATTTCCTTAGGATTCGTGGTTACTTCCTTAGGATTCGTGGTTACATCCCTAGGATTCGTAGTTAAATCCACAGGATTCGTGGTTAAATTTCCTTAGGATTCGTGGTTACATCCCTAGGATTCGTGGTTACATCCCTAGGATTCGTAGTTAAATCCACAGGATTCGTGGTTAAATTTCCTTAGGATTCGTGGTTACATCCCTAGGATTCGTAGTTAAATCCACAGGATTCGTGGTTAAATTTCCTTGGGATTCGTGGTTACATCCCTAGGATTCACTGTTAAATTTCCTTAGGATTCGTGGTTACATCCCTAGGATTCGTGGTTACATCCCTAGGATTCGTAGTTAAATCCACAGGATTCGTGGTTAAATTTCCTTAGGATTCGTGGTTACATCCTTAGGATTCGTGGTTACATCCCTAGGATTCGTAGTTAAATCCACAGGATTCGTGGTTAAATTTCCTTGGGATTCGTGGTTACATCCTTAGGATTCGTGGTTATATCCCTAGGATTCGTAGTTAAATCCACAGGATTCGTGGTTAAATTTCCTTAGGATTCGTGGTTACTTCCTTAAGATTCGTGGTTACATCCCTAGGATTCGTAGTTAAATCCACAGGATTCGTGGTTAAATTTCCTTAGGATTCGTGGTTACATCCCTAGGATTCGTGGTTACATCCCTAGGATTCGTAGTTAAATCCACAGGATTCGTGGTTAAATTTCCTTAGGATTTGTGGTTACATCCTTAGGATTCGTGGTTACATCCCTAGGATTCGTAGTTAAATCCACAGGATTCGTGGTTAAATTTCCTTAGGATTCGTGGTTACATCCCTAGGATTCGTAGTTAAATCCACAGGATTCGTGGTTAAATTTCCTTAGGATTCGTGGTTACATCCTTAGGATTCGTGGTTACATCCCTAGGATTCGTAGTTAAATCCACAGGATTCAAGGTTAAATTTCCTTAGGATTCGTGGTTACATCCTTAGGATTCATGGTTACATCCCTAGGATTCGTATGTAAATCCACAGGATTCGTGGTTAAATTTCCTTAGGATTCGTGATTACATCCCTAGGATTCGTGATTACATCCCTAGGATTCGTGGTTACATCCCTAGGATTCGTAGGTAAATCCACAGGATTCGTGGTTAAATTTCCTTAGGATTTGTGGTTACATCCTTAGGATTCGTGGTTACATCCCTAGGATTCGTAGTTAAATCCACAGGATTCGTGGTTAAAGTTCCTTAGGATTCGTGGTTACATCCCTAGGATTCGTAGTTAAATCCACAGGATTCGTGGTTAAATTTCCTTAGGATTCGTGGTTACATCCTTAGGATTCGTGGTTACATCCCTAGGATTCGTAGTTAAATCCACAGGATTTGTGGTTAAATTTCCTTAGGATTCGTGGTTACATCCTTAGGATTCGTGGTTACATCCCTAGGATTCGTAGTTAAATCCACAGGATCCGTGGTTAAATTTCCTTAGGATTCGTGGTTACATCCCTAGGATTCGTGGTTAAATTTCATTAGGATTCGTGGTTACATCTCTAGGATTCGTGGTTAAATTTCCTTAGGATTCGTGGTTACATCCCTAGGATTCGTGGTTAAATTTCCAAAGATTCATGGTTAAATTTCCTTAGGATTCGTGGTTACATCCTTAGGATTCGTGGTTACATCCCTAGGATTCGTAGTTAAATCCACAGGATTCGTGGTTAAAATTCCTTAGGATTCGTGGTTACATCCTTAGGATTCGTGGTTACATCCCTAGGATTCGTAGTTAAATCCACAGGATTCGTGGTTAAATTTCCTTAGGATTCGTGGTTACATCCTTAGGATTCGTGGTTACATCCCTAGGATTTGTAGTTAAATCCACAGGATTCGTGGTTACATCCCTAGGATTCGTAGTTAAATCCTTAGGATTCGTGGTTACATCCCTAGGATTCGTGGTTAAATTTCATTAGGATTCGTGGTTACATGTCTAGGATTCGTGGTTAAATTTCATTAGGATTCGTGGTTACATCTCTAGGATTCGTGGTTAAATTTCCTTAGGATTCGTGGTTACATCCCTAGGATTCGTGGTTAAATTTCCAAAGATTCATGGTTAAATTTCCTTAGGATTCGTGGTTACATCCCTAGGATTCGTAGTTAAATCCACAGGATTCGTGGTTAAATTTCCTTAGGATTCGTGGTTACATCCTTAGGATTCGTGGTTACATCCCTAGGATTCGTAGTTAAATCCACAGGATTCGTAGTTAAATTTCCTTAGGATTCGTGGTTACATCCTTAGGATTCGTGGTTACATCCCTAAGATTCGTAGTTAAATCCACAGAATTCGTGGTTAAATTTCCTTAGGATTCGTGGTTACATCCCTAGGATTCGTAGTTAAATCCACAGGATTCGTGGTTAAATTTCCTTAGGATTCGTGGTTACATCCTTAGGAATCGTGGTTACATCCCTAGGATTCGTAGTTAAATCCACAGGATTCGTGGTTAAATTTCCTTAGGATTCGTGGTTACATCCCTAGGATTCTTAGTTAAATCCACAGGATTCGTGGTTAAATTTCCTTAGGATTCGTGGTTACATCCCTAGGATTCGTAGTTAAATCCACAGGATTCGTGGTTAAATTTCCTTAGGATTCGTGGTTACATACTTAGGATTCGTGGTTACCTCCCTAGGATTCGTAGTTAAATCCACAGGATTCGTGGTTAAATTTCCTTAGGATTCGTGGTTACATCCTTAGGATTCGTGGTTACATCCCTAGGATTCGTAGTTAAATCCACACGATTCGTGGTTAAATTTCCTTAGGATTCGTGGTTAAATCCCTAGGATTCGCTGTTAAATTTCCTTAGGATTCGTGGTTACATCCTTAGGATTCGTGGTTACATCCCTAGGATTCGTAGTTAAATCCACACGATTCGTGGTTAAATTTCCTTAGGATTCGTGGTTAAATCCCTAGGATTCGCTGTTAAATTTCCTTAGGATTCGTGGTTACATCCTTAGGATTCGTGGTTACATCCCTAGGATTCGTAGTTAAATCCACAGGATTCGTAGTTAAATCCACAGGATTCGTGGTTAAATTTCCTTGGGATTCGTGGTTACATCCCTAGGATTCGTAGTTAAATCCACAGGATTCGTGGTTAAATTTCCTTAAGATTCGTGGTTACATCCTTAGGATTCGTGGTTACATCCCTAGGATTCGTAGTTAAATCCACAGGATTCGCGGTTAAATTTCCTTAGGATTCGTGGTTACATCCCTAGGATTCGTAGTTAAATCCACAGGATTCGTGGTTAAATTTCCTTAGGATTCGTGGTTACATCCTTAGGATTCGTGGTTACCTCCCTAGGATTCGTAGTTAAATCCACAGGATTCGTGGTTAAATTTCCTTAGGATTCGTGGTTACATCCTTAGGATTCGTGGTTACATCCCTAGGATTTGTAGTTAAATCCACACGATTCGTGGTTAAATTTCCTTAGGATTCGTGGTTAAATCCCTAGGATTCGCTGTTAAATTTCCTTAGGATTCGTGGTTACATCCTTAGGATTCCTGGTTACATCCCTAGGATTCGTAGTTAAATCCACAGGATTCGTGGTTAAATTTCCTTGGGATTCGTGGTTACATCCCTAGGATTCGTAGTTAAATCCACAGGATTCGTGGTTAAATTTCCTCAAGATTCGTGGTTACATCCTTAGGATTCGTGGTTACATCCCTAGGATTCGTAGTTAAATCCACAGGATTCGCGGTTAAATTTCCTTAGGATTCGTGGTTACATCCCTAGGATTCGTAGTTAAATCCACAGGATTCGTGGTTAAATTTCCTTAGGATTCGTGGTTACATCCTTAGGATTCGTGGTTACCTCCCTAGGATTCGTAGTTAAATCCACAGGATTCGTGGTTAAATTTCCTTAGGATTCGTGGTTACATCCTTAGGATTCGTGGTTACATCCCTAGGATTCGTAGTTAAATCCACACGATTCGTGGTTAAATTTCCTTAGGATTCGTGGTTAAATCCCTAGGATTCGCTGTTAAATTTCCTTAGGATTCGTGGTTACATCCCTAGGATTCGTGGTTAAATTTCCAAGGATTCGTGGTTAAATTTCCAAGGATTCGTGGTTACATCCCTAGGATTCATGGTTAAATTTCCAAAGATTCGTGGTTACATCCTTAGGATTCGTGGTTACATCCCTAGGATTCGTGGTTAAATTTTCAAGGATTCGTGGTTACATCCCTAGGATTCGTGGTTAAATTTCCAAGGATTCGTGGTTACATCCCTAGGATTCGTGGTTAAATTTCCAAGGATTCGTGGTTACATCCCTAGGATTCGTGGTTAAATTTCCAAAGATTCGCTGTTAAATTTCCTTAGGATTCGTGGTTACATCCTTAGGATTCGTGGTTACATCCCTAGGATTCGTGGTTAAATTTTCAAGGATTCGTGGTTACATCCCTAGGATTCGTGGTTAAATTTCCAAGGATTCGTGGTTACATCCCTAGGATTCGTGGTTAAATTTCCAAGGATTCGTGGTTACATCCCTAGGATTCGTGGTTAAATTTCCAAAGATTCGTGGTTAAATTTCCTTAGGATTCGTGGTTACATCCTTAGGATTCGTGGTTACATCCTTAGGATTCGTGGTTACATCCCTAAGATTCGTAGTTAAATCCACAGGATTCGTGGTTAAATTTCCTTAGGATTCGTGGTTACATCCTTAGGATTCGTGGTTACATCCCTAGGATTCGTAGTTAAATCCACAGGATTCGTGGTTAAATTTCCTTAGGATTCGTGGTTACATCCTTAGGATTCGTGGTTACATCCCTAGGATTCGTAGTTAAATCCACAGGATTCGTGGTTAAATTTCCTTAGGATTCGTGGTTACATCCCTAGGATTCGTAGTTAAATCCACAGGATTCGTGGTTAAATTTCCTTAGGATTCGTGGTTACATCCTTAGGATTCGTGGTTACAACCCTAGGATTCGTAGTTAAATCCACAGGATTCGTGGTTAAATTTCCTTTGGATTCGTGGTTATATCCTTAGGATTCGTGGTTACATCCCTAGGATTCGTAGTTAAATCCACAGGATTCGTGGTTAAATTTCCTTAGGATTCGTGGTTACATCCCTAGGATTCGTAGTTAAATCCACAGGATTCGTGGTTAAATTTCCTTAGGATTCCTGGTTACATCCTTAGGATTCGTGGTTACATCCTTAGGATTCGTAGTTAAATCCACAGGATTCGTGGTTAAATATCCTTAGGATTCGTGGTTACATCCCTAGGATTCGTGGTTACATCCCTAGGATTCGTAGTTAAATCCACAGGATTCGTGGTTAAATTTCCTTAGGATTCGTGGTTACATCCCTAGGATTCGTAGTTAAATCCACAGGATTCGTGGTTAAATTTCCTTAGGATTCGTGGTTACATCCTTATGATTCGTGGTTACATCCCTAGGATTCGTAGTTAAATCCACAGGATTCGTGGTTAAATTTCCTTAGTATTCGTGGTTACATCCTTAGGATTCGTGGTTACATCCCTAGGATTCGTAGTTAAATCCACAGGATTCGTGGTTAAATTTCCTTAGGATTCGTGGTTACATCCCTAGGATTCGTGGTTAAATTTCCAAGGATTCGTGGTTACATCCCTAGGATTCGTGGTTAAATTTCCAAGGATTCGTGGTTACATCCCTAGGATTCGTGGTTAAATTTCCAAAGATTCGTGGTTAAATTTCCTTAGGATTCGTGGTTACATCCTTAGGATTCGTGGTTACATCCCTAGGATTCGTAGTTAAATCCACAGGATTCGTGGTTAAATTTCCTTAGGATTCGTGGTTACATCCTTAGGATTCGTGGTTACATCCCTAGGATTCGTAGTTAAATCCACAGGATTCGTGGTTAAATTTCCTTAGTATTCGTGGTTACATTCTTAGGATTCGTGGTTACATCCCTAGGATTCGTAGTTAAATCCACAGGATTCGTGGTTAAATTTCCTTAGGATTCGTGGTTACATCCTTAGGATTCGTGGTTACATCCTTAGGATTCGTGGTTACATCCCTAGGATTCGTAGTTAAATCCACAGATTCGTGGTTAAATTTCCTTAGGATTCGTGGTTACATCCTTAGGATTCGTGGTTACATCCCTAGGATTCGTAGTTAAATCCACAGGATTCGTGGTTATATTTCCTTAGGATTCGTGGTTACATCCCTAGGATTCGTGGTTAAATTTCCAAAGATTCGTGGTTAAATTTCCTTAGGATTCGTGGTTACATCCTTAGGATTCGTGGTTACATCCCTAGGATTCGTGGTTAAATTTCCAAGGATTCGTGGTTAAATTTCCAAGGATTCGTGGTTAAATTTCCTTAGGATTCGTGGTTAAATCCCTAGGATTCGTGGTTAAATTCCCGCCAGATTCCGGATTAAATCTCCCAGGATTCGTTAAATGCCCCCAGGATTTGTGGTTAAATCCTACCAGATTTAGGGATAAATCCCCAAGGATTTTTTTGCAAATCTTCCCACAGGTTTTGGAGGTCAATCCCCACACGGGATTCGGAGATAAATTCTTTATGATTTTGTGGTAAATCAACAGGATTTTGTGGTAAACTCCCGCAGGATTTTGTAATAAATGACCCAGGATTTTGTGGTAAATCGCCCAGGATTTTATGGCAAATCCCCCATAGGATTCGAGTGAGAGATTTGTGTATGTTACCTTGGTGGGGAGTTTATGTTGACTTATCTAATTTTGACAGATCATTTTTCAAATGAAATATTAAACTTGAGATGAACAATGTTTTTGTATTCGTTAAAAATCTGTTGTTTAAGATGGAGTCTTAATGGTGCTTTAATCTTTAAGACTTGAAACTAACCATAGTCATCTGGTGCAAGCTGCAGTCGCTTTTCAAGATCTTGATTTATTAATGGCTCCAAATTTTTACACATTTGCTTTGGAAGTGTTAACGCTGAAAAAAAAAATGCGTATTTCAAACTTTTGTAATTCAAATAGTGAAATATGAACTTTGTCATTCTCTTTTCGTGGAATAAGTTCAATATTTACTCTCTCGTGGTGTTGAAATAAGTTACGTAAATTTGTAGAGAAATAAATTATGAAATAAGTGCCCTGTGTCGCCAGTCTTGTGTTCTTAACAGGTCGTAAATACAAATGAAGGTTAATGGCTATTCTCTCTCTCTCTCTCTCTCTCTCTCTCTCTCTCTCTCTCTCTCTCTCTCTCTCTCTCTCCTCTCTCTCTCTCTCTCTCTCTCTCAGAGGAAAATATTAATGTCTTGAGAAGTGTCTTTTCATACCCTTTATTTCAATAAACTAGAATAAGCGAACGTATTGATTATCAATTTTATTCTGTACTGAAACTTGCCAATATCTTTTAGGGGTAATATTAGAATGTTTGGTGATATCCCTATTCTTTATATAGGTTACGAGTTCTTCTTCATTTTATGAACTTGAATTGTGCCACACCACTTTTCCTTCCAAGCAAATAACATGATTTCTGGTTCAAGTTTTATATGAAGAAGTCCTCCTCGTCTATGGGATGACCTGCCATTTGCTTCACAGTCAGACTTCCACAGATTTTCGTCCTTTGTTTTATGTTATTAAGTGGTATAGAAGCTTCTTGACTTGATCTTATTGCCCGTTGTACAGTCACATTCACCAACCTTAGGTAGACAATGCGTTGGGATCATTGACAATGTATTATTATTATTGTTATTATTATTATTTGCTAAGCTACAACCCTAATTGGAAAAGCAGGATGCTATAAGCCCATGGGCTCCAAAAGGGAAAATAGCTCAGTGAGGAAAGAAAACAAGAAAAAATAAAATATTTTAAGAGCAACAACAGTAAAATAAATATCTCCTATACAAACTATAAATACTTTAACAAAACAAGAGGAAGAGAATTAAGACAGAATTGTGTGCCCGAGGGTACCCTCAAGTAAGAGAACTCTAACCCAAGACAATGGAAGACCATGGTACAGAGGTTATGGCACTACCCAAGACTTGAGAACAATGGTTTGATTTTGAAGTGCCCTTCTAGAGAAAAACTGCTTACCATAGCTAAAGAGTTTCTTCTATACTTGCTTAGAGGAAAGTGGCCACTGAATAATTACAGTGCAGTAAGAAGAATTGTTTGTTAATCTTCATTGTCAGGTATATAGGGCAGAGGAGAATATGTAAAGAATAGGCCAGACTATTCGGTGTGTGTGTGTTTGTGTCTAGGCAAATGGAAAATGAACTGTAACCAGAGAGAAGGATCCAATGTACTACTGTATGGCCAGTCGAAAGACCCCGTAACTATCTCTCTCTCTCTCTCTCTCTCTCTCTCTCTCTCTCTCTCTCTCTCTCTCTCTCTCTCTCTCTCTCTCTCTCTCATCTATACATGTATCAGTATATTTGTTTAATAAGAGTACTGAAAACAGTACTTACAAACGAAGAGTCTCTTCCCACTTAAATACTTACAAACGAAGAGTCTCTTCCCACTTAAATACTTACAAACGAAGAGTCTCTTCCCACTTAAAAACTTAGCCTAATTCATTTAATGTGCTGATGTGGCCCCACCACACAAAAAAGTTTCTGTCTGACCTAGGATCCCTAAGTTTTATTTCTCATATACACACTTTAATAGCGGAGAGTTGAATCATCATTTTGTGTATTCAGTTACAAACTGCCAAATCTATCACAAGTCTCCCTTCTTATATTAAGTGGGTTATTATTAAAAAATTCTACATGTTATCAGTTTCGTACTTCATCCTAATATATATTTTTTCCATTTTTCCAGACTGTTTGCATTTCATAAAGAGCGCTGGTGAATGGCTAGATAGAGTCCAAACGACAGGAAATATAGTCTAGATTCATAATCCAACGGTATATAAAGGTAAGAGTATATTTCAAAGCAATGTACTTAAGCAATAATACCATCTTTTCCCAGTCTCTTTTTGAATAACACTGTCAAGAACGAAATAGGTTTTTAAAACAATTTAATATTGAGATATCAAATAGTCTATATTCGTAAATTTTAAATGAGTTTTTGTTCTTTTAATGTTAGTGCCAATACTGACTGGTTGATGACGTCATATCAACAATTCTCGTGTTGTGTAGTCTTAGTATTTTAGGCTCAGTAGAAATCAAGTTGTTAGTTGTTAAGAAATTGAAGAAATGGCTTATTTATTATCACCAGGGTTCTCTTGTGTATATCATAATATTTTAGTATTAGGAATTATTATTCATGTCTCTCTCTCTCTCTCTCTCTCTCTCCTCTCTCTCTCTCTCTCTCTCTCTCTCAGCTGACAGCCTTGTTCTCTACGTTCGACTCGATTTAGCCTATGTATAATCAAATCAAAATGACCAAAAATTAACGACGTTTTCCAGATGTATGATCCGCATCAAGTTTTCGGTTTCTTGATTGATGGATTGACTTAAAGTTTTCAGGGCATCCTGACTTCTAAGGTCATTGACGCCGATTGGGTTCCTTAAACCCTCCATTAGGTCATACCTACTGAAGGAAAGAAAATTTCGTGGCATATCAGACTTAATTATATTAAACCTCTACTTGGGGACTCGATAACAATTTTTTTTGTGACTTTATTGTATATTTCTATTGGAAAGTCTGAGCTACTTTTGTTATCTGCCTAAGCTAGTTTGAGTATCATTCAAAATATTTCATAGTTTTCACCACGTTTACATGTGCCCCCCCCCTCTCTCTCTCTCTCTCTCTCTCTCTCTCTCTCTCTCTCTCTCTCTCTCTCTCTCTCTCTCTCTCTCTCTCTCTCTCATTTAAACATGTTTGCTAAACACACGCTCTAGAAATTGAATTACTTAATGAAACACCTTACTATCGAATATATTTGATAATTATTATTTGATAATACGTTACAAAAGTCTCCCTGCAATGTCTCTTTCACCATTCAGCGAAGAGTGGTTGCAAGGTTTGTGGATTACAGAAGATCCTCGACTTTAAACTGAATATGTTCCAAGAAGCTGTTTGTAACCTTGAATTCTGTTTTACATTTTGGGCTAAGGGAAGTCTAATATGTATCCCAAGCTTATGGTTTCCAGCTACAAAAGTTAATATGGGGTTTCATGTGAAATAGATATCTAGTTATTACAAATGTCATTTTGCTTAATGTATTTAATGATATAATATTCGTTTTATCTTTATTATGGTTGTAAGTCGAAGTCTGAAGTAGTTCAACTGGGATGTGACCAATTTTTTGTTATAAGTATTGACCACGCTGTGATCGTTAATAGCACGCCTGCTATTTCATTTATCTGTTTGTGATACATGTTTTTTTTTAGTTTTTTCGTGTAATTTCTTGACAAAGCTACAGAACAAAATGAGAAGAAGAGAGATGATAGGAAATAGCAGCTTTATACAGAAATGGGTGAAAGCTGGAGCCCAAGAAGGAAAAAAAATGGAAAAGGAGACGCTTAGTAAATAATTATATTCGCTCTACTAATTTTGAACAATTTAAGATAATTTTAAATTAGACTTCGTTGATATTGACGGGGAAGACAAACAAATAAGGAATTCTTCCACTCGAATATTGATGACAATTTTACCCAGATCATCAGTCGAGTTCGTAATTACCACCGCCAACAAAGTTGGAAGGAGGTTAAGTTTTACACCCTCTGTTTGTCTGTGTATGTTTGTTTGTGAACAGCATTCTGACCACAATTTTAATCGTAGAGTAATGAAACTTGCAGGGATTAACTCTTATGTAAATAGAAATAGCTGGATATGATTAAATTTTGGAAGGTCAAGGTCAAAGGCCAAGGTCAGGGTCAAGCAAAATGTCCAATTCACGTAACCAGCCATAATTTGGAAATCGTTGTCACAGACTTCAAATTTGGTTCATATTTGAGTGTATGAAAATCCACGCCAATTAATACACGTTAAGGTCAAAGGTCAAGGTCTAGCAATAGATCGAGAAATAAGTTTCCGGGGCGGAGGTCTGTGCTCTACTGAGTGCCCCTCTAGGTACAATTGTTACGAGATTATATAATTGGAGGGAGATTGGTTCAGTTATATGGTTCAAAATTTCATTCATTTAGTTTAATCGGCTGTAACTGAACACTAACTCTTTTTGTTACTTTGCAATTATTGATGTTAGATGGAAGGCAGGTTGACATACATACATACACCCTCCCTTCTGTGGCTCACTGTAGGAACTACAGTATGACAGTCATGCTGTATATCAGCTGATCTCATTTTTGAGTTGAGTTGTTTTAACACACTCTCTCTCTCTCTCTCTCTCTCTCTCTCTCTCCTCTCTCTCTCCTCTCTCTCTCTCTCTCTCTCTCTCTCTCTCTCTCCCAATACAAAATATTTCTCGTGTTATGACTTCGATGAACATACTCTATTAATTAAAATAGCCAATGAACACTGCTAATGAAAAAAGCTATGGTAATTAGCATTTAATAGAAATGGTGAAACTAGTATATTTTCAAAAAGCTTACAAACAGTTTGATTGAACCGAGATTTTCGTCTTATATTTAAGCAAACAGAATCGAGCATTTTCAAAGGTTGTAAAAGATGCTAAAAAGTCTCCCGTTCCATAAAAAGAATCTATACTTTTTTACCCTAGAGTGCAAAGAGTGGTTGCAAGTTTTGATGTGCATTCTAGAGTTTTTATTGCTCCCAGACCCCCCAGTGTTGTTATGGTTTTTGACCAAATTCGTTTATACAAGTACTTACAAGGTAATCTCTCTCTCTCTCTCTCTCTCTCTCTCCTCTCTCCTCTCTCTCTCTCTCCTCTCTCTCTCTCTCTCTCTCTCTCTCTCTACGCCTTAAAGAGACTTGATTTACCTACAATTAGATTAATGTATAGTCAGAATAGAGATGGAGACCAGATTGTGTAACAGCCTTAAACATTAGGGAACAGGTATTTAAAACGAGAGAGAGAGAGAGAGAGAGAGAGAGAGAGAGAGAGAGAGAGAGAGGAGAGAGAGAGAGAGAGAGAGAGAGAGAGAGAGAGAGAGAGAGTGTGTGTGTGCTTCATAGTCATACTTTCATGGAGAAAAGGGGCTAGTTAAAATCATTTTTTCTTTGTGAAGCCGTTTTCCTCAACACACACACACAGCTATAGGCTATTTGTTCATAACATTTCGTTGTTATACTTATAATTTATGTTCAAAAATAAGTTATTGGTCCTTTTAACATCTTGATTTGTTCTTTCAGACATTGCTCGACATACCAGATTAAATAGGGGAAGGACTATGACGGGGGCCTGAGCTCTGTCTGGTAGTTTCTTGAGCCCCCTACAGCAGGCGTTAGGAAGAGACTGGTCTTAATATAGACAGTAAGTAATTTGAAAACTAAAGTTTTAATATAATCATTTATATTTAGATGGTATCTTTTGCTATCAAAAGACTTGTTGTATACTTAGGGACACCCAATGCGTGGATTTAAGGATTTAGGCAATTTAATGTTCAAGTAATCACATTATTTAGTTCAATATTTTTGTGGGAAATTTTTGTTGGAAAAAGACAAGTCTCTTTGTTGCATGTGGGTGTGGGAATGGAGGTATTTTATATATATATATTCTTAGTGTATGCTAATTATCTAATTGAATTTTATGTTGCGGTTTTTTCTTTATTATCTCCGCCAACGAAATTGGAAGGCGGTTATGTTTAACCCCCCCTGTTTGTGGTTGCGTGTGTGTGTGTTTGTGTGAACAGCTTCCTGGCCCGAATTTCAATCGTAGAGTAATGAAACTTGCAGGGATTACCTGTTACGTAAAAAGCTGGAAATAGTTAAATTTTGGAAGGTCAAGGTTAAAGGTCAAGGTCAGGGGTCAAGCAAAATGTCCAATTCACGTAATCAGTCAAAATTTTGAACATCGTTGCCACAGAGACTTCAAATTTGGTTCATATTTGAGTGCATGAAAATCCACGCCAATTAATAAATGTCAAGGTCAAACGTCAAGGTCGAGGAAAAGGTCGTGAAATCAGCTCCTACGGCGGAGGTCTGCGCTCTACTGAGTACCCTTCTAGTATTTTCTCTGCGAACAGACTCTATCAATTACTTGAACCAACTTGAATAGTTTAAATATCTTCGTTTATTTTCTTCACTGGAGTTAGTCTGATGAACCTTGCCCAAATTGTTCTTGGCTTAAAAAATTGTTCTTGGCTTAAAGGTTTAGTAACTGTTCAGAACCAGCACTCTTGTTAAATGTCGTTTTTATGATTTCATAAGGTAACATCTTTATTTGATCACGTATTACAGAATATTGTATTTACACCTGAATTGTTTCTTTTTCACTTTGTTTTAAGCAAAACTTTTGAAAGTTTATTTGTGTATATATTATGTGTATGTATATATATATATATATATATATAATATATATATATATATATATATATATATATATATATATATATATATATATATATATATATATATTATAAATGATATATATAATATATATAATTATATATATATATATTTATATATATATATATATATATATATATATATATATTATAAATATATATTTATATGTATATATTATATATGTATATAATATATATTATAGATATATATATAATATATATATATATATATATATATATAGTGTGTGTGTATATATATATTTATATATATATATATATATATATATATATATATATATATATATTATAAATATATATTTATATGTATATATTATATGTATACTATATATAAATATATTATATATGTGTGTGGTATATATATATATATTATATATATATATATATATATATATATATATATATATATATATATATTATATATATGTATATATATATGTATATATTTATATATATATATATATATATATATATATATATATATATATATATATATATATATATATATATATTATAAATATATATTTATATGTATATATTATATATGTATATATATATATATATATATTATATATATATATATATATATATATATATATATATATATATATATATATGTGTGTGTGTGTGTGTATGTGTGTGTATATATATAATGTATATATATATATATGTATATATATATATATATATATATATATATATATATATATATATATATATATATATATATATATATAATAAAATGAAGGTTTGGAAGGTTTTCATATTTCGTCATTTTGTCATTTTAACGGTGTACTGATTGTTTATTATTTATTTCTCCCTTATATTTTCTTTCATTCCTCACTGGGCTATCTTCCCTGTTGGAGCCCTTGGGCTTATAGCATATCCTTCTTTTCCATTTAGGGTTGTAGCTTAGCCTATGGTAATAATAATGCTATTAATAATTTGCAGATAATTTCACTATATAGCTTTATATAAATCCACAATAACTTGTACTATATTTTCTTAATCTTTAATATATTTAATGATTCATCCATAGAATCTGATTCATCTATAGAATATGATTCATTTAAAGAATCTGAATCATCCGAATTTAATTCATAAATTAAACAAAAATCGAAAGTTAATGGAATTATCATTGGCGAAAAGGCCGTAACATAAATGGTCTCTTCACCGACAATCTCACAATTTTTCCCATATCTATTTTCTTCTACCCACGCTTATTTGTACTAACTTTTACCATATTTTCTTCATTTTCTTTATTTTCTTTATTTTCTTTATATTTTATTATTCGTCTACATAATATGATTCATCTGCATTCAGTTTAATGAATTCGAAATTTGAATTAATTTAGAGTTGTCGTCGGCGAAAAGGCCGTTACCAAAATGGTCTCTTCACC